>NW_008357518.1:2509539-2521568 GCF_000622305.1 Nannospalax galili | reverse complement strand
CTTCACATAGATGGAACTGGTAAAAGAAATGAGCCAGGGGCCCCTCCCAAGCCCAGGTGACCTCTGAGGAACAGATCCTCTAATGACCATAAGAGTAAAAGTAAATTGGCTTATCTGGGCAGACTGTATGGTCTTAAACCTATAACCAAAGATTAAAGTGATCAATGTAATTTTTTAAGAGTCCATGTGTATAACTAAAGGCTACATAACAAAAAACAATGCCCGACAGGAGATACCTTCCTTTGAGTTGTTGGCCAGGGTGACCCAAGGGACTCCCAAACAGTAACCCAGCATAGAATTGGGACAATGAACATCAGACCCTAATATTTTCTAAAGGAATACTGGCAACTGATTGCTGCTAGATGAGGAAGATCTGAGCTCCCTAAAACAAGGAACTCTAGATAGGCTGACAAGATTCAGTGGATGGACGAGCACTGGGAAATGGCTGGGGGCACCAACAACACAGTGGACAATAACAGGGATGACAAAGTATACGGGTCCATGGAGGGGGGAAAGTTTATGGGGGCTGTCATTTGGGATGTGGGTATGTAGATGAATAAGATTGTTTGTGATGTTCTGTATGAAAAACACAAAAAATCAACAAATAAAAAATTTGTTATATTTGAGGAAGAAGCATAAAAATTTGCTTCATGTTAATTAGTAGAGGTGAAAAATACTACCATTAAAATCTACCTGATGACCTTATATCCATGCTCAGGTGCCAAGGATCTCAGAAAGTAACCGACTCTGACTAGTAATACTCAGGTACATAGAGATTAGAGATGCATATGCAAACATCTAAGTGTTGGTAGCATTAAAAATGATATTGTTTTCTGTATGAAACAATATATTTTAAAATGAAATGCAGATGTTTCTTAAAGGTTAAAACCTCATTCAATTTTATGTCTTATGGGCTTTATACAGAGTTCAATATTGTATAACTGTATTAATTCAACTGTGAACCTAAAAATTTACAGTCAATTTTGAAAGAGATATATCTTAGCTCTGGAAATTGTTATTGAATATGTCAATGCTGTTGTAATGAAATGCCTCTTCTAAGTATATGGTTATTAAATAAATAATTAAAAACATTTAAGATCCTGAACTAAAAGAGCGGTAAGCATCCAGACAAACACTCTTAGTGTTTTCTCAAGCCATGTCTCACATACAGTGAAAGGCTGAGACTCTGTCCCGGCTTCTACTTACCCGTCTTTGGTGGAAGCTTTGGTTCCTGCTCAGGTGAGTGAAACCACTTCTGTCCTGGAGAACATGGACATAATCATAGCCTCAAAGCAAAGGGAGTGTAAAGTGAAGTTTCCAGAAAAAGAAAAGCCACACCTGTGTTGAAATTCTTGAAGACCAAATGACTAAAGCTTGTGATTGTGGAAACTCAAAATGTTGCAGACCAGTCACATTATCTGTCTACTTTTAGTCACTTTGAAAAATCATTCATTGCCCACTCCGGCATCTGACCTAACATTTTGTGACTATTAAAACCTTGAAAATGTATTTTTATTAAAGTACAAGCTTTATGTATATAAGTGTTTTACCTGTATGTAAGTGCACCCATGTCATGCAACGCCCACGGGGGTCCGAAGAGGGACTCAGATTCCCTGGAACTGGAGTTACGAACAGTTGTTGGCACTATGTAGGTGATGGGAATGGAACACGAGTCCTCTGCAAGAGCAGCCAGTGCTCTTAAATGCTGAGCCATCTCTCCAGCCCCACCATCCCATGTTATCTTCAGTCAAGCACATGCATATTCTCAATCAATATAAAATGAAATATATCCATTCTGATAAGTATCATGAAATATAACATAATCTGGTACCTATATGCTGTACAGGCTTGTACACCTCTGCTTCACTGTTTTAAGCTGTTTGTAGATCAGTCACCAAACTAGACCAATTTCAATTTATCTAGTTTGCATTTTAATTGATAGGCTTTGTTTTCAGAGAAAATTTTAGTTTATAGAAAGCACAGAGTTCAATGTACTACCCCTTTCTCATCTCCACATGTCTCCAACCATAGGCATCCTGCATCAATGTGATACACTTGTCTGGATAGACATCTCCCATTATTCACATCCTGCATCAGTATGGAATAATAGTTCATGATGACCATCCCTCATTATGAAAGCCTGCATTAGTGTGGTGCATTTGCTCAGAATAGACATCTCCCACCATGAACATTCTACAACAGTGTGGTACACTTGTTTACTGTGGACAGCCCCACTGATCTAGTTACTTTCTAGAGTGATAAAACACTGACCAAAAGCAGCTTGGGTAGGAAAGGGATTATTTCACCTTACACTTTACAGTTCATTATGGAGGGAAGCTAGAGCAGGAACTCAGGACAGAAACCTGGAGACAGGAGCTGAAGCACAGACCACAGAGGAATGTTGCTTACTGGCTTGCTCCTCTGGCCTGTGCTCGCCTGCTTTCTTAAATAGACCAGGACTACCTGCCAAAGATAGCACCACCCACAGTGGTCTGGGCCCTCCCACATTCCTCAATAATCAAGAAAATGTCTCACAGACAGGTCCATAGACAAATCTGATAGTGGAAATTCCCCGACTGAGGGTCTGTCTTCCCAGGTGTGCCAAATTGGCAACTGAAGCAATTTAGCACACCCTACCAAGAACATACTGCATTAGTTCTTGGTCAGGTCAGACATCCCCATAATGAACATCTTGCATTAGTGTGGCACATTTGTTCATGGTGGGCATCTCATACCATAAGCATCCTGTAAAGTGTGGTACTGTTCAGGATGGGCATCCCCTGCCAGTAGTATCCTGTATCCATGTGGTACACTTGTTCAAGACAGACATCCCACAGTGAACATCTTGTATCAGTGTGGTACATTTGTTCATGATGAACATCCTACATCATGTGTGCTTATTCAGGATGGACATTCCTCATCATGGACATCCTGAATCAGTGTAGTTCACTTGCCACAATTAATGAGCATGATGGTGTTCACTGATACATGTGCATACATCAGTAGAAACTTCACATCTGGCTTCACTGGGTGTTGTTTTAACAAAAGCAGTGTCATGTGGCTATCACTGCAGAATGATGGAGACTGTTCCTTTGCTCTAAATATCTCCTGAGCTCCACCAGTCCATCTTCCCTTTCCACCCAAACCTGTGGCAATGTGGATATGTTTACTGTCCCTGTGGTTTGGATCTACAATAGTGGGGACTGTACATGTGCTTATCTGCTGGTTTCTCATCTACATACCCTTCCGGCAGCTCACCCATCTCACACCCGGAGTCCCCATGCTTCCCATTAATTCCTCCTATTGAGGGTTGCATGATGTAGCCCTCTTGTGATGCCTCTCCGTGTCTCTGTTCTTTGTTCTTGAGGGACTTTGTCCTTCTACAGCACCCTGATGCAGGGTGTCCCATGCTGGACTTCAAGTCTGCTCCTTTCCACCTCTTTTAATGGTTTGTTCTGAGGATTAGGACCACCTATCACAGTCTGACCTAGAGGCATGTGAGCTACATCTCTTGCCTTCCCCTAATTTCTCATTTTCCAGAACCTCCTTAGTCTCCAGAGCCCTGAGGAAATTGGTCCCCTTCTCACCAGAGCATGTCCACCATGTCTTGGTTTCCCTGTCTCACAACTAGGCACTTAAGATTTTTGCATCAAAGTATTTCTACCTTCCTAGCATAATGATGGCAGAAAATATTCATCACACATACATATTCTCCAGTGAACAGATATTAATGTCACTTTTATATGGGGAAGACTGTCATAAGCCTGATATATAGACAGCATTACATTTGTGGTTATCCTATTTTGCATTGAGGTGCAATCCATATATCCTGAGAGCCGTTAATCTTTACCCTACAGGAGAACAACCACCATGACCATGGACATGTGAAGGCAGATGCATTAATCTACCCTTTTCAGAAATCACTTACAAGCTCTTCCCACAGCTCTGCATCTGCTCTCAGTACAGGGCTCAGTCTGATCTGGAATATCAATTGCGTATCATTCCTCCTCCCAAGATTTTCATCAATAAATCTCCTTGTGGTACCTGTCCTTACTCCTTATAGAACTTGCAGGAGTATCCTCTGTCCCCAGCTGCCACTGTCTTTATGAATTGCTGCTTGCAAAAGACCATCACAGTTGAGCTAGTTGACTGTTGGCATTCTCTCATAGAAATAGGGGGTGGGGGAGGGTCATGGGACCCTCACCTGTGAATCGAGCTACTGTTACTGACCAGTTCTATGCAATTTTGCCCTAATTGCATAAGTAGGTGGGGTGTGAATAGAGTATATAGACTGGGTAGCCTTGGGGAAAGGGCTTCATCTGTGCAGCTATGGGGAAGTCATCATCCATGTTGGGTACAGACTTTCTAATGCAGCTGGTTTGGGGTTATCCACACTCCTGTCAGTAACCCCTCACCAAGGGGGAACTTGGATTGAGTTGAACTTTGGTTTATTATTGGGGCCTTAGGAGAAAGGGGTTAACCATTGCCTGGTTCCCCCTCCAGGGTGAAATTTTTCCCAACAGACCTATAGAGAGACAATACAAAGGTAGTGTTTATAGGAGCACTGGAAGCCAGCAAAGATTTGGCAAATGTGCTTAGCATATTTGTTCTCAAGAATAAGTTAAACTTATGATGTAATTATGAAGGACTTAGAACTTGCCATCTTCTTCCATTATACAAAGCACAAAACATTTTAAGGAACTGTAGACAGTTAAACATTTTTATCCTGCCATAGCTCTAACTAATTAAAGAGTAGGAAGTATTTCTCTGGATAATCTCACTCACATGTGAATTTAGAAAGGCGATATCTTAGACATTGAAGGTAGAATGGTGCTTTTCAGAAGTTCTCAAGGAGGGCAGAGGTAGGTCCATGGTACTGTAACAGTTAGAGAAGAGCAAGAAGTTCTAGTGGGCATAGTAGGGTGGTTAGAGATAATGAAGCTCGACTGAGCACTTCAAAATTCCCCAGAAAGGGTTCTGAATGTGTTCATGACAAAGGAATGCTAACTGTGTGAGCAAACAGATATGTGTAGTCTGATCTGAGCATATGCAATGCATACATATGCCAAAACATTACCACCTGGAGCTCTGGCCCCCTCCTGTGAACTTGGAGCTCTGGGCCCCTCCCATGAACCTGGAGCTCTGGTCCCCTCCCATGAACTTGGAGCTCTGCCCCCTCCCATGAACCTGGAGCTGTGGTCTCCTCCTGTGAACCTGGAACTGTGATCTACTCCTATGAACCTGTGATTGCGTCCTGTGAACCTGGAACTATGATTCCCATCCATGACCCTGGAGCTAACCTGGTCTCCAACCATGAGCCATGGTTCCACATTCTTCCTGTGGTGGACTAATGGTGGAGCAAATTGGAGCATGGAGGACTTCCTGATGTTGAACAGCAATTTCAGCCTTCTCTGAGTGGCTGCATTCCTTACAATCCTTCCTCTGAGGAGCAAGTTCTGTGCATGAGAGTGGTTTTGCCTCTGTTGGGCTTATGCCTGGGACAGGGGAGGTCTCTGTCATTTGTAGATTCTGGTCTTTGGAGGACTGATTTTCTAGAACAGACTTCCCACCTCCCCTGAAAGCCAGCTATGGTATTGACTCCACATGTGGACCTGGGCACCCAAGCCTTGACGTTTCAGTCTCATAGGCGCCAAAAGGTTTTCCATTATTTTTCTATCACTCTTCTATAGCCCCAGGGTATCTTCACCTGTGCCCCATAGAAAGTATAAATCACCTAACTGAACTTCTGGAGATAAAAAAAATCACAGTCTGGGAAGTTAAAAATTAAAATAAAAAAAATCATAAGGTTCTCTATAAATGGGCATCAAGTTTAGTTTAATTTAAAAAACCGAACAAGAACTATTTTAATGTTAGTGTATAATAAGGGGAAACAAGGTTGGGAGATGAACCGGACTCCAGGGTGAGGGGACAGAGCCGCTGCTGTCACATCAGCCTGAGCCTTGTACTTGGCCTTGTCACCTGACCTTGACACTGCCAGCATCAGTCAACTTGAGAGTTTAAGTCTTGGGCACAGTTAATATAATTATTTAGTCATTCATAGTATGGCCATGCTGGGCACAGCACTGAGGTGAGGATGGAAGGATAATTCTAACCAAGCCCCTCATCCTCAACCCAGGAGACTGATAACTCTTCCTTGCTGCCTCTCTGCCCCTCTTTTCACATCATTTGAAAGTACAGCCCACTTCATGGGGTCATTTCCTGCCTGTATTTATTTCTACCAACCAGGGAAATGTGAGGCCAGCCAGATTCCAGTGATACTTCAGCTGTAGCTTGCCAGTGATGCTGCCTTGTGATCTCTGTCCCGGGAAATTACAGTTTTTTAAAAAATCAATGACAGAATTCATCATAAGCTAAATAGGAAGGGAAAAGGCCCACTTTATCAGGATTCCAGGGTTCCCTGATTGCTCTCATAGTTGGGCATCATTGAGTAAATATCAGTTCCCAGGAGTGCGTTGTGTTGTATTTAGTGTCTTAATGAGGGATACACATACAACATACACACACACACACACACACACACACACACACACACACACCACACGATAAAACCGCTCCAACAGATTCTCAGTCTGATGGCCTCCTCATGGTTCTGAGGGTCATATATCATGTTCAAGTTATCAGTAGGGTTGATTTCAATAGATTTCTCCTGAGGCCTCTTTGGCTGGCTGGCAGTGCTTTCACCCTGGTCCTCACAAACCCTTCTGCTTTGGAGCTTGCACATTCATGGCATCTCTCCTCAACTTTAAAGGACATGACTCCATTGGATTATGGACCATGGTGTGACTTCACTGAAAAAGCTTTTCAAAAGCTAAGCTCCAAATACAGTTAGGTTGAGAATGAGGGTAAAAAGACAAACTGTGTAGGTATGTTTTAGGGTCTAATACCGTAGGCATGCAGCTCTATGCTCAGTGCATGCAGGCCATCTCCCTCTGGGCTCCAGAGTGCTGTGGGTGTCAGGAGTTTCCACTTCCATTCATAATCTGCTATGAATTTAATACCATTAATTCTTCTAATTCTCCAAAGCTTACACTTTCTGTCATGGTGTCACTTTCGTTATAAGAGGAACTTATTAGTCTTCTTCCCAAAGACAGCAAACTGTACATTAGATGCTGGTCTTAGATGCTGACTAGTGTAAATGATGTGGAGAGGAAGGAAGGAAGGAAGGAAGGAAGGAAGGAAGGAAGGAAGGAAGGAAGGAAGGAAGGAAGGAAGGAAGGAAGAAGCTAGTCCGTGAAAATCAATTCTTAGAATGTGTTGGGATATATGCTTGGAAAATGGAATAGGAAGTTTATAGAGTGATGTGAGAACTACTGTTGAATATGTGAAGGCCTGTCTTTAAGAACAACTAATATTCTTAAAGTGTTTTTGTGTTTGTCAAAGGGAGAGAACTCCCGGAAACACTACTCAGATCATCACCAGAGATGGGACTGACTCGCTTTGTGATGCCTAGGATGGAAATAAGGCAATTTAGAAGCAAGAGATTACACAGTTGGGGAATATAAATCCCTAGTGACAACACTTCAAACATTTCAGGATGTTTTCCGACATCTTCTTGCCTGAGTGCTGGCTCTCTATGCTCTAAAATTCCCAAATACTAATTATGTACATCAAAAATAAAAAACAAGAAAACTGAATATAAAAAAGGAGAGAACTCTTCAAAATATATTCTGTGAAGCCAGCATTACCCTGATACTAAAACCACAGGTAGATTTAAAAAATAAAATTATAGGCCAATATTACTGATGAGTATAAATGGAAAAATTCTTAAAAACATTAACAAACCAATAATAATATCCAATATATATCAAATAGATGATAAACCATGGTTATATGGGAGTCTCCCAGGGCTTGAAGGGTCAGTTAACACATGCACACAAGAAAGTAGGTATCACCTCAACACAGAGGAGGATAGAAACATGATTATCTCAGTAAATAGAGTCTATGGCTTTCATAGTAAAAACTCTCAACAAATTAGGCTCAGACAGTACATACTTCAAAATGATAAAGGCTGTGAGTTACAAATCTGTAGTTAATGTTATACTGAACAGGGGGAGGGGAAGTTTAAAGACTTTTTTTTAAGAACCAGACTTAGGCAAACACATCCATTCTCACTTCTCATCATTATTAGTAAAAGGCTCTGAGAGTTTACATTAGAGAAGTAAATAAAAGGCATACAAACATCAAATGATCCCTTTTGCAGACAATACGATTGATATAGAAAAACCTGAAAATTCTACCAAAACACCAGTAGAATGATAAATAGCTCAATAATGTTGCAAGATACAAATATCAACATAGAAACTGTCTAAGTAGTTCTTATTTTGGGAGCAAAAAATTATTTACTGACAAATAGTTCTCAAGGTTGTCTTATTTTTTTTATATATATATTTTGACAGGTTCTCACTATGTCGCTCAGGATATTCTTGAATTCACTATGTAGCCAAGGCTACACAGCCTGGCTCAGGTCATTGAGTGTTGGGATTATAAGTGTGAATCTTTAACTACTTTATTTCTATTATTTTTAATTTTATGTGTATGAGTGTTTTGCCTCCATGTATGTGAGTGTGTCCATGTCATGCAATGCCCACAAAGGTCAGAAAAGGGTGCCAGATCCCCTGAACTGGAGTGACAGACAATTGTTAGTCACCACATGGATGCTGGAACTGAACTCAGGTCCTTTGCAAGAATAGTCAGTATTTTTAACCACTGAGCAATCTCTCTATCCCAAATAACTATGCATCTTAAGCAGAAGTTTTTATACCAATAATGATTGCTAAGAAAGAAATGAACAATGAAAAATAGGTACAAAACTTATTTAGCTAAGAGAGTAAACGCTGTCAACAATAACAAACAAATATTGATGAAATAAATGGAAGACACAAAATGTAGAAAAAACTACATGTTCACGAATTAGCAGAATTAATATAGGAAAATATCCACTATTCCTAAAGTGATTTACAAAGTTAATACAATTTCCACCAAAATATAGTATTTTATTTTACAGAACTGGGGGAGGGGATAGTTTCTAGAATTTATAGGAAAACACAAAACCCTCCACGTACCCAAAACAATCTTTACCAGAAAGAACAAAACTGCTGGCATCTCAGGACCTTATCTGGAGACATACACAGGGCAGCACCAACCAAGGCAGTTTGGTGCTGGCTCATCACTGACACACAGAATAGGACAGAATACAGATCAGACAAGTGACTCCACATGTCTATAGCCAAGTGATTTGTGAGAAAGGTTTCCTAAATATGCAATGGAGAAAGGACAGCCTCTTCAATAAATGATGCTGGGAAACTGTACATGAAAACTGCAGTTTGACTCCTTGTCTCACCCTGTATCAAAATCATCTAAATTGTGTCAGAAACCTAAATGTTAGCCTTGCAACTAAAAAAATCCAAAGAAAACATTAGGGAAAACATAAATACTGCCATTAGCAATGACTTTTTTTGGATAAAATCTTAAGCACAGACAACAAAAGCTAAAATTTACAAGAGGGATTGTATAAGACTAAGAAGCTTCTACCCAGAAAAGGACACAAGATTAAAGAGTTACCCATGTAACTCTTAGACAATTGATGCAATGACAAAACACATGTATAAACAACTTCAAAGGAGGACTCATTGTGCTCACCGGGTCATGGGATTCATTTCACTGTCTTGGGCTCTGTCGCTTTGGGGCTTCTGGTGAGGCAGAGCATCACAGCAATGAGGGGCATGTGGTGGGAGCTGCTCACATCTGGAGGGCTAGAGCTAGAGAAGGAATAACAAGAAGGGCCGGGCAAGATGCACATGATCAAGAGATGTTCCAGTGACCTATGTCCTTCAATTGTTCTTACAATTCTACCACCTATGATAACTTAGTCAGACCTTGAAGCCATCCACTACCTTATGAAAAACCTATCAGCTGCCAACCAAGGCTCTGATACATAAACCCAAGAGTGGCATTCAAGCTGTAACAGTTTATGGAATGAAGGAAAACACAGAATACTCTTTATCTGACAAGGGGTTAACATGCAGATTATATAAGGAAATCACATACATCAACAACAAAAGAACAAATCTGATTTTAAAGTGGAGAAGTTATCTGGTAGGCATTTCTTAAAAGAAGACATATAAATGGTCAAAAGATACATGAAAAATGTTCAGTGTTACTAATCATCATAAAAATGCACATGACAATCACAAGGTTGCCTTAGACATAATGCCTATTAACAAAAAAGCAAAGGAATAAATAACATGGGGATGTGGGTATAGAGGCGTCTTTATGAATACAGTTGGTGAAATGGGGGCTAGCAAAGTCTTCATGGAGAACAGTGTGGAGGCGCCTCACAAAACTGCAAATAGAACTGTCTTCTGATCCAGTAACCCCACTCTTGGGCACGAATCCAAAGGAAACAAAATTAGTGTGTTGAATAGCCCCCCTGAACTCTCTTGTTTTTCACAGCACTAGTCACAAAAGACAGAACATAAACTGGAGTGAAGTGTCCATTGACAGATGAATGGATAAAGAAAATATGTTATATTTGTACACAATGAACTATCACAAAATGATAGAAATGTCATTTGCAGCAAAATGGATGGAACTAGAGGGCACCATATTAAGTAAAACAAGCCAGCTACAGAAAGACAAATTAAATCACACATGTTCTAAGTCATATGTAGATGTTAAAAATGTTGGTTCCAGAGAAGGAGAGAAAACAATAATGGTCACTATATGCTAGGAAGTTGTCCTAATTAGTTTTAATTGTCAACTAGACACAGCTTAGAGTTATCTGAGAGAAAAATCTTGGTTTAGGAATTACCTAGAGGAGATTGGCCTGTGGGTATGTCTGTAGGGGCTTGTCTTGATTATTAATCAACGTAGAAGAGCCCAGGCCACTGGTGGGTAGTACAATCCTAGGTAGGTGGTCCTGGATTGCATAGGAAAGCCTGAACCCTTGAGTGAGCCAGCAATCAGTGTTCCTCTGTGGCTCATGCCTCCAGGTTCAGTTGAGTCCTTGCCCTGATTTCCCTCACTGATGTATTGGGACCTGGAAGTGTAAGCTGAGTAAATCTTTTCACCCCAAGTTACTTCTTGTCAGAGTGTTTTATCACAGCAATCGAAGATAGCTAAAACAGAAAGGGTATGGAAGGGGGAAGAAGAATGTAGATGCTAAGTGTGAAAACAGAAGGAAGTTCTAATGTTTTGTAGCATGCTAGGTTGACAACAATTTGCTATATATCCTGTGAAGAAGTAGAAGAGAGGAATTAAAAATCCTCTAAGCTGGGAAGCCTTCATTCTAACTTTCAAATGGTGCAATAAGTCTCAATGAATGGGATAGCTTTTAGCAAATGATTTGAATAAATGATTTTGGGTTATAAACTTGAGCTACATCTAAGAAATAATTTTGCGCATCCTTGTTCTAGTTTCAACTTTGTTGCTTTGATTAAACACTTTGGCCAAAAGTAACTTAGGGAGGAAAGGCCCTACCTGGCTTACATTTCCAGGTCACAGTCCATCACTGAGGGAAGTCAGGGCAGGAACTCAAGCAGGAACTTGAAACAGAAACCATGGAGGATGCTGCTTGCTGCTTCACTCAGAGGCTCAAGCTAAGCTAGTTTTTTGATTCAGCCCAAGACCACCTGCCTAGGGATGGCACTGCCCACACTGGGTTGGGCCCTCCTACATCAATCAATCCGCAATCCAGACAATACTGCATAATCATGCCCAAGGGACAAAATGATCTAGGCAATGCCTCAACTGAAAGTCCCTTCTTAAGTGACTCTAGTGTGTGTCAAGTAGACAGTTGAAGCTTAACTAGGGGACTGGGGAAATGGCTCAGTGGTTAGGAGCATTGACTATAGAGGACCTGGGTTTGGTTCTCAGCACCCACATGACAGTTAACAACTGTCTGTAACTATAGTTCCAGGGAATCTAACACTCTCTTCTGGCACCCATGGGCATTGCATGGATGTAGTGCACTTACATAGATGCAGGCAGAACACTCAAGCACATAAAAA
>NW_008357518.1:2504581-2506540 GCF_000622305.1 Nannospalax galili | reverse complement strand
TAATCGAAAATTTGCTGGTTGTACATACACTAGATGCTCCACTATTGCATCAGCAGGAACATCTTGTTTGGTATGTTATGTTGGTAGTGCAACATATGGGGGTCCATCATTGAGAATTATAGGGGACTATTCTCCCCCAATCATCTGCATATTGCCTTTTAGCACAATGAAAGTCACTCATCCAGTGGCAGGGAGTTTCCATCTTAGCCCAAGCTTGATTTCTCCCTCTTCTGCACTCACATCATGCAGTGTCTTCAGCAGTAGGGTTTTTCTGACCACATCCTGTGTACAGCCATTATTGGCAATGGCCTTTATTATTTGGGGGACCTCTAGGGTCCCTCAGGCAAAGACCTCATAGAGGGCAACCCACCTCTGGCACTGGGATTTTCCTTTAACAAAGGTATTGCTTCTGGAAGGGCTTTTTCCATCCCCATAAGGTTCTTTCTGTGCTTAAGGCTTTTTTAAAACAGTGTATCTGGAGAATTTTCTTCCCTTAGTCTCCCTTTAGTTTTTTGTATAGCCCTCCTTTCCACCCTACCCTTTAGCTACCCCCATTTTACATATTTCTCCCTTAATAACGCCTTTATCCTACTAATCTTCTCTCTCAGTTCCTTCTTTCCCTTTACCTCTCTGTTTTCCTTCCATATTCTTGGTCCCTGCACTTGCATCAAGATATGCACTTACTTACAAAGATTTGATGCTAGGATCCACAGAGGAGGGAGAACATATATCTTTTGTTTTTCTGAGTGTGTGTTACTTCATTTAGTATAACAGTTTATAGATCCATACATACCTGCAACTTTCATTATTTCATCTTTTGTTATTGCTGAATAGAACTCCATTGTGTAAAAATACCACATTTTCATTGAGGGGCACTTAGGTTGCTTCTATGTCTTAGATATTGTGAAAAGGGCAGCAACAGACATGGTTGTACAAGTGTCTTTACAATAGGATGAGTCTTTTGGATATATGCCAAGGAGTGGTATAACTGGGTCATATGGTACGTTCATTTTTTAGTTTTTAAGAGTCTCCACACTGTTTTCCATAGGGGTTGCATGAGTTTGCAATCCCACCAGCAGTGAATGGGCACTCCCGTTTCTCCACATCCTCACCAGCGTTTGGTATCATTTGTTCTCTTAATCCTAGCCATTCTAACTGGGGTAAGGTGAAACCTTAAGGTGTTTTAATTTGCATTTCCCTAATTACTAACGATGTTGAACACTTTTTGAGATGTTTCTTAGTCCTCTTTATTTACTCTTTTGAGAACTCTCTGTTTAAATCTTTAGCCCATCTTTTAATTGGGTCATTTGCTTTCTTGCTTCTTTGTTTTTTGAGTTCTTTAAATATTCTGGATGTTAAACTTCTGTCAGATGTGCCACTGTTGAAGATATTTTCCCATACTGTGGGTTTTCTCTTTACTTTCTTGATGTTTTCTTTGCTGTACAGAAGCTCTTTATTTTAATGAGGTCCTATTTGTTGATTGTTGACCTTAATATCTGAGCAACTGCTGTCTGATTTAGAAAATCCTGTCCTACACGTATATTTTGCAGGTTATGGCCAATATTTTCTTCTAAGAGTTTCAGGTTACCTGTTTTACATGGTTTTTGATCCATATGGAATTGACTTTATGCAAGGTGAAAGATAAGGATCTAGTTTCATTCTTCTACATGTGGAGATCCAGTTTTGTCAGCACCATTTGTTGAAGATGCTGTCTTTCCTCCATTGTGTGTTCTTGGCATTTTTGTCAAATAGCAAGTGGCTGAAATGTCATATACTCAGGTTTGGGTCTTCAGTGATGTTCTGTTGATATATGTGTCTATTTTTATGCCAGTACCACACTGTTTTTATGACTACAGCTCTGTATTGTACTTTGATATCTGGTCTAGTAATCCCCCCAGTATTGCTCTTTGTGCTCAGGATTGCTTTGGCTATCTGGGGTCTTTTTTGCTTCCATAGAAA
>NW_008357518.1:2469952-2503738 GCF_000622305.1 Nannospalax galili | reverse complement strand
CTATATAAGTTGATGCCCAACGCAATAAAGTGAGTTCCTGCCTCGACAAGACTCCTGACTCAGTGTGGTTTTTGAGTCGCCGACACTCACCATCCCGCTCAGCCCCTAAGAGAGGGACCCAGGCTGGTCCTGGCCTCTTTCCCTGTGCCATACCTGTTGGAGCATCCGACAAATAACGATGTATTTTTTTTGTCTTTGAATCCATTTATATGATTGATGATGTTTATTGACTTGTGTATATTGAACACAAGGATGGGCATTGATAACCTTGAGTAAAAGTTTACGAATCCTTCTGGTGCCAACTAACAGACTAAATGTCCTGTTTCTTTGTACCCTAAATCTTTGTATGTGACTTCCATATCCCATGTGACTGCTAGTCCCTTGGGATGTATAAAAACCATCTGAATTTTAAAATAAATTGGCTTGTTGGAAAGACACATGTCCCAGGGTCTAAGACTCTGTCGCCGATCAAGTCCTCTGCCCCAAAACCAGTAGGTCCCCCGCTAAGCAAAGTAAACCTGAGTCCCAACAACCAACACATCTTCCATTCTTGTTCTTAGATCTGAACATCATAGAACAGGGATCCCTGGTAAAGAAACCAAAGCAGTTCTTTGTTTCATAGGAGACTCTAGGGTGTGAGTATGTTACCTCTCTCTCATAGAGAATGAGCATGTCATCTTTGGAGATTTGTGATAATGATGGGAGTTGAATGTTGGAATGAGAGCTGGAGAAGGGCCTGCAGAAACCCCACTCCTAGCACTACGGAAATGGCCACAGCTCTTAAGCAAAGCTCCACAAGAAATAACTAAGAAACCTGAGTATGCACAAAGGAAGTTCCTAGAGACCCAGAATGTGAAGAAACAAAGGCAGTTCATTCTTGTATGGGAAATGCTATTTGTATCCATAAATGCTATTCTATTGTGTTTGTGGGTACATGTGCTGTGGTATTTCTAAGCCTGAATAAAGAAACAGCCTGACTCTTAATGCTCATTTTAAAACCAAGAGTGGACCAGAATTCAGAGTACCACCTGTTCCTTCTGCTGTCTGATGGAACTGTGTTCTCCAGCCAGGCTTTGCTCATACTTTTATTGAAGCATTCTTTCCAGCATCAAACAGGGAAGGAGCCACCCTTATCAGAGACTCTTGCCCTTTGATCCCTAGGACTAAAACCACACACACAATATCAAGCAGACTTCTCAATTCTCATTGTTTTCAATGAGAAAGACACACTGCTCACAGGACTTTGATACTTCATCAAGTACACCCACATTCATTCACTATTTTGGGTGGAGGGCAAGGTGGGGCCCTGAGGGATTAATGTCAGATGCCCTGGTCACAAGAGGAGCACATGGTTCAATGAGCTTGTTTACACTCTAACATTTGGTTGCAAGGTTAAACCCTAATGGTCTTTAGGCCAGACCAAGTCCATGTTGTAAAAGTCATTCCTACAAGATGTGAATAAAAGCTGGATTTTCTGCTCTAGGAAACCAGAAGTGAACAAGTAAAGCAGGGCAGCGAATAAGAGCAGGAAACCCTCAAAAGAAAGAGCACACAAATGGTTCTCCAAACGTGCCTGCCTGCATCCATTCATGATGGAGCCCTGAGTCATGCTGAGGACAGACTCAAAGCACAGAAACTGAGGTCAAAGT
This sequence comes from Nannospalax galili, assembly GCF_000622305.1. Classification (NCBI taxonomy): domain Eukaryota; kingdom Metazoa; phylum Chordata; class Mammalia; order Rodentia; family Spalacidae; genus Nannospalax; species Nannospalax galili. The sequence continues at coordinate 2,502,089 of NW_008357518.1, read as the reverse complement.
GTCTGTGTTGAGACCAGAGCTGCTCCAGAGAAACTGAGGTGGCAGTTCCAACCAAGCTACCACGGTTCAGTACAGTTACTGAAATCCATCAGTCTGAACACCTACTGTAAGTGTTGCTGCACAATTTGTTTTTCAAAGAGTGGGGTTAGAGCCAGAGAAGCCTAATTTCTGCACAAGTCATAATTTTGTCTGTTTTGTATTTTCTTTTCTTTTTCTTTTTTTTTTCTTTTTTGTCCTTTTGAAACAGGGTCTCCTTGTAGCCCCAGCTAGCCTGGAACTCACTATGTAGACCAGGCTGGCCTTGAACTCACAGAGATCTGCCTGCCTCTGCCTCCCGAGTGCTGGGATTAAAGGCAGCACCACCATGGCTGGTGTTTTTTTTTTTCTTTTTTAAACAAGTGTCTTTGAAGGAATAAAAGACCTAACTTTATCTTTCCATTCATGTTTCTATGGATTAAAAAGTTATGAAATTATTTTTAGGTCTCTGTAGATTTGAATTTTCATTTATATATTATTGGCATAATTCTTTCAGAAAACATTTTGGTTTTGCTCTTCCTCTCAAAGTTTGGCTGTGTTCCCTCAGTACCTTAGGTGAACATCTACAACCATTTATCTAACTGCCTCACAAATCAGACATTTTCTGAAACACAGCTGCGTCTGCTGGAAAGTGGGATGGATGAACTTGGTGACTGCCAGTGGTCATCTTCTCTGTGGTAACAGCAGTGTTTTCTAGCAGAGGCTGACAGCCCTCCTGTGCCTCCTCAAACTGCCTACCACCTTGACATTCATTCAGACACCCTGGCAAGCAGTTTGCATTTAAGGTTTCCAGGTGCAGATTCATAATGTACCAAAGGGAAGCTGCACCAATGTTTAGAGTCACAGGATCACCCAGAGGTGGAGAGCTTTGATAAGCTTTTTTTTTTTTTTTTTTTTTTTATTAACTTACTTCCCAGGTCTTATATGCTGGCTACCATATAAGATTTGAAAGGTATAACAGGTTTAACAACCACATTTCTTGAACTCCATTCATTTCCCTAATGCAAATTCTTTGTAGCGTCCTTGAGGCTAAGTAACAATCTCTCAGTGCTGCTATGGATTACATCGTTCTGAGGGCTTGTCCCAAACCACTGGACTCTGGAGGCTGGCCCACGATTTCTTCCGAAGCCATGTCCCCATTACTTGGCTATGAATGAAGGATAAACTGCATACACGTGTGCATCACTGTCTACAGAACATATGCCAAAGGAAGGACAGGCCACATGACAGCATTCTCAAATGACATGGCATGAGGGCTCCAGAGTTAAAGCATTTCTGACTCTGCAGAGGGCTTTCAGCTGGCTTCCAGGACAAGTGAGAACAGGGAGAAGAGGTAACAGCAAAGAATACTGTGTTGAGGAGCTTGCAGTGAAGCACAGCTCTCAGAGAGGAAACCACTATCTGCTCCAGTTTCATTTCTGTTCCTGTGATAAAACACCATGACCCCAAACAACATAGACATAAATGAGGTTATCTGGCCTATAATTCCAGGTTACAGTCCATCAAGGTAGGGAAGCCATAGAGCAGGAGACTGCTGTTCACACCACATCCACAGTCAGGAGCAGAGAGCAACAAATGGACCCACGCTGTCTGCTTGCTCCTGACGTGCCCCCTGCACTATCTGCAGCCCAGGAACCCTGGCCCAGGGAATGGTGCTGCCCACAGTGGGCATCAGTTAACAAGCAAGGCAATCCCCCACAGTCATGCCCATGGGCCAGTCTGGATAATTCCGCAGTGGAGCCTTTCCTCCCAGGTGATGAAAGGTTGTGACAGGTTGGCCTTTAAAACTAATCAGCAAAGTATCCACAGATGAGGATGTGCTGGTCCTGGGTGAGGACAGCAAGACCCAAATTGTGAGGGGGAAAAATAAAAGGCCTCATTCTCCATGTTAAAAACAGGGAAGCAGGCTGTGGAGATGGCCCATTTGGTGAGATACCTGTCTCACAAATTCAGAGACTTGAGTCTGAGCCCCAGGACCAATGTGAAGAAAGGAGGGCATGATGTCTTCCCAGGGTTGGGGAGGTGGACACAGGTGAATCCCTGGGGCTTGCTATCTCGTGTCTAGTGTACTTGGAGAGCTTGAGGCCAGAGTGGGTCCCAACCTAAAAACAGAAACGGGAAAAGGAGAAGAGTGTCTTGAGGAATGACACCAAGGTTGCCCTCAGGCCACCACATGCACCCATGCCTGTGCACACACACAAACACACATTCATAAGTGCATGCACATACATGTGCATGCAAACACCACTCACGAATATACACATACATGTGAACACACACTTGTGAACGTATCCACACAAAGACACATGTGCATGTACATATATACAAACAGTCACGAACACACACATACACAATTGTACATGTACATACACACAAACACCTTCGTGAACAGGCACACACACACACACACACACACACAATAAAGACACAAAACCCCCAATACATGCATTTTCTTTAAATGATTTTTTAAAGCAAACTTGTTAGCTCTTCCTCCATCTCTCTGAACTATATGTAAATGATTTTAGAAGCTACAAAGCTCAGCTTTACAACCCCAAACAGATTTTCTCATGGGTCTGGGATTAACAGCTTTGCATAATTAGGAAGGAGTGGAGGAACCCTGTGCAGACAAGTCCCAAGTCCTGTAGAGAGGAAGAGCCCAGTGGAGACAAGGCCTTGCTTCAGGCTCAGAAGCTATTTCCTCTCATCAATATAGATGTTTACTTTCTATTTCCTCTCATCAATATAGATGTTTACTTTCTCTTCAGTTACGACAATTAGCTAACACATGTCAGTCCAGTCAGCAGCAGAGTTTAGGGGAATTATGTGTAATCCGTTTTTCTTACTTGGGGACTATTTATGGCAACCTGAAGACTGTGCAGACCATAGGAAGGAGGGGAGGAACCCTGTGCAGTAGCCACATGGTGATAACTAAGGGAGGAATTTCCTTTTACTTTTATAGCCTCTTGGCAGAATAAGCAGTTTTGTGCATCACACCCTGGTTTAGTGCTTATACAACAACAAAACCCCCTTGTTCTGATAACTTGGTGCAGAGGACTTCTGAGTGACATGCAAATTCTGTTTAACAATGGTTAACTTGGGGTTTGGAATCCCTTTATGGTTTGTTTTTCCTGTAGCATAAAGATGATGTTTGCTCTTAGAGTGCTTCCTTTTGTATATAGAAATACTATTTATTTGCTAATGAATGAACAAATTCACAGTCTCACTTCATGTCAACCTTTCTAGGAACCATTCACATTAATGATCCATTGAACTGGTATCTTCAGCTTCATCCCAAGGCCATTTCATCCCTGTAAGCCCACGGGTGACTGGATCAATAGTGTTTAACCAAGTATACCCTTGGTCCTGGGACAATTAAATCAAAGCAATAACACTCATCTATTCTCTGAATAGTGCTTCTTTGGATGTATCACAAAAGTCTATAATGTCCTGCCTTCCAATATTTTCATGTCTTTATCAATATCTTCAATGTATTTTTATCCTTTTACTAATAGATCTAGCTCTTTGCAATATATTGGCATATAAAATTATCTCTCCTTAAAACAACATCCATAAAACTGCCCAGAGTTTCAAAATTCCCAGTGTTTAGAGACCTGTTTGTCCATACAAAGCAGCAACAAATGACTATGAATTAAAAAAAATAATGAGTTAGCAAAGTAGAGTTCCATGCCTCCCCCCAAAAATTCTTAGTAGTACTAACACATTTTAACAATTTATTTAAGAAGCACTGCGATTGAATATTTTGCCAAATATTCATTTTCAATTAGGCTTTTGTTTTGAACACCCTCCTTTGAGCTCAACTGCAGTGAGACAGATTACTTTGGCTAAATTGCTTTCAGGCCAATCAGATGCTATTTCTTAACACAGAGCCTCATGTAACTACTTGAAATTAACTGAAGCAAGCTTAAAGGCTCTCTTTCATTAGAGAGATTGTCTGTAGGGATCAATCAATCATTTGCATGGAGTTTGTAAGAAAAAGAGTCAGGACATTCCCCACTTTGTTGTTTGTTTAAATATGCTTAGGTTGGGTTGGGAATATGGTAGTGCTTGCCTAGCAAGTATAAGACTCTAGGGTCAGTTTACAGCCATGTAGAGAGGGAGAAGGGTGCGTGGGAGGTGGGGGAGAGAGGAGGAAGAGGAAGGGGAGGAGGAGGGGGAAGGGGAGGAGGAGAGGGATACTAAACTAAATAAAACAGGCCACTTAGAGCAAATGCCCGTGAGAATAAAAATATTACTGGCCAGAAATCTCCCTTTCTAGCATCTGGAAATTATACCAAAGATCCTTCCTTTTGAGAAGAGGAAAGGGCTCAGTAAAAGAGTACTTATTTAAGCTAATTGTGAGCAATAATGACCTCTGAAAACGATCTCAATATTACAAGAAATACTCTCTTCATTAAGTACAAGTTCAAAGCTTCAAAGACTTGTCTTCGCATCATTGAAGAATCAGTGTAATTATCCAGGTGGTTTAATTTATTACAGGGGGCTTTAGTCCCATTTGGTTTTCTTAACAGTGAGTACAAAGCCTGCTTCCTTTCTTAGTGATTTTAACCACTAGATGGGGAACAAGGGCAGTGGCTGTTCTGCAAGGAGAGGCTGAGAATAAATAGAAAGCTTTCCTTAGAACTGGAGAAGACTGCAATCCGTAATTATATGCTGCTGTCTCTTTAAAAGAGTTGTTCATTTAATTACAGGTGAATCTCCCCTCATGTTTTACAGGTCTGCTTTTGCACTGCCCACAGCTGGGTCCCCATGCCTTCTTTACTCTGTTGCATTTATTCCTTCAGAGAGACAGCCACAAATAATGACTGATGCTGAGGTGGTGTGTAAGGGTGGAGCAGAGGACATAGCCGAGAGAATGAGTTTGGAAACCAATGAGAGGAAGGCAGGGGCAGCATGGTAGTATATCTCAATGTTTTATCTTAAAGGCACAAGAAGGGAAGCCTGATCTTTAAAACCTCAAGGCAAGGATTCCTTTTCATACTGTGTGCTTATTGACAAGAAGGGAAATGAAAAAAAATAAATAAATAAAGCATTTTAGAAGGAACTGACATATTTGGTCAACATCATAGACACATAAACTGACTTCATTTTGCTTTTGATTGACGTTAAATGCCCCAACATTTAGGAGAATGTGCTGTGCATCTTGTGACAAGCCTAACGCTGTGGGTCACTTTAGTGGCTCTGGCTTCCAGAACACTTAAACCTTGACTGTTTTGAATATGGTCTTCATAAAAATGTTATTCAGGGATTTTGCATCTTAAACATGGTGACCATCATAGTTGCTTGAAAAGCTGATTTGTCCATTGAGACTGCTGCAAATTTATTTTTTTTATTTACTTTTATTTGATATGTATGAATGTTTTGCCTTCATGTATGTCAATGCACCTGTATCGTGTTGGATCCCCTGGAACTGGAATTACTGACAGTTGTTAGCTACAATGTGGGTGCTCAGAATGGAACCCAGATCCTCTAGAAGAGCAGCCAGTGCTCTTAACTGCTGAGCCATCTCTCTAGCCCCCTAACTGCAAATTTCCGAAGTCTGGCCATTTATAGCCAGAAAAAGTTAAAACTGTTTTGCCCAGAGAACGGATCCCCAAGAATTACCACGGAGTCCAGAGAGCATGCAAGAACAAAAAGTCTTTATTCAGGCTTAAGCTCTGATTCTCAGATCAAACTAACATGGTAGGTCTTCTGAGAGCCCTGATTGCAGGGAGAGGGAGCTTTTTATAGGTTTCAGACAAAGGGAGGAGGGGAATAACAGAGTCACATCTTGATTGGTCCAAGGAGCCCACACGCACCAATGCACTTTTGAATTGATTGGTTACAAGGGATGTAGTCCTGGAGGTTTCTCATTGGTGAGTGCTACCCTCAGGGCTGTGGAACGTGCTGACTGTTATCTGTGGGGCCAGAAGTCTCTGTTTCTACCTTATAAGGTTGCTATATGCCTGGGCTTGCTTGACCTATAGCCTCCTGGGGTGGGGGTGGCAGGTGGAGATTACAGTATGCCTGGGTATGTTCAGGCTTGCCTGAAACAGCTAGTCAAAATGGGGTCAATGCAGCTTGTCCTCTCAGCCAAGCAATCAAGCAGTTTACAGAAGCGAAAAAGAGCAGTTCGTCCTAAAGAGGGGCAGGGGTCTCGGGAGTCCAGGGTGGGGGGCCAAGGAGGAGGGTTTCACAAGAACCATTTGTTGTGTTTTAACCTTGGCAAGTCAATCCTAAAGTGTGTCTCTCCAGAAACTCTTGGTAAACAATTCTGTGTGTCAGTCTTTGACACCGGATTCAAAGCCTACCCTGTATGCAAAACCTTGCTTTCAAAAACAGACTAAATGTTGTGATCCACAGGTCAGAGACTTTGCATTGTCTTGTCTAACCAAGATTTCTTCTACGTCTTTTCATTAATGCTTCTATTCAAAGGTAGAATCCAAATGACCAAGACTTTCAGGATAAGATGGATGTGGATGAGAAGAGTTATAGAAAAGATTAGGTACTGAGGAGAGACAGGGAAAGAATGATAGGAAATCAAGAGAGATCATAAGACAGCTTGTCCTGAATGGAGGCAGTTACTTGACAGTAACTGTCCTGAATGTGTCTCAAGCCACTGGCCTGAGTGTGACATCCAAAATGTGTCACTGCTTCTTGGGAGAGCTTAGGACAGGCGCAATGGACAGAAGAGATTCTCACACACGGCTGTTTGATTGCAATATGCGTTTACTAGGTCAAAGCATAACAAACACACATCAATACAAACACTCAAAGGGAAACCCAGTCCTCTAGCAGTAAGGAGTCCGTAAGTCTCTGGGGGTCCCTCCCAGAGTCTAAGCTTTCAGGCACTCCGTGGGGAGAGCTTCCCCCGTCCGCCCCCCCCCCCGCCCCCCCCCCGCTGTGGAGCTGTCTCTCGCAGGTTCTGATCACATCTGGTCGTGGCAGGCTCCCGTCAGTCTCTGGCTCTCAGGCTGAGGTCTTTGATCAGGTCTCAGGTGAGGCTCTGGTCTGGTCTCGGGCAGAACTTCAGGTAGAGTTCAGGCTGGTCTCAGGTCTTGGGCAATGTGCTGGGATGAGGCCCACGGATTCAGAGTCTCGTGTAGCCAAGCATCAAAAGAATCTTTTTAGCTACCAGATTTTATATATTTCTTTTTTGGCTGAAGTCCTTCTGTCAGTAACTTCTTCAGTGTTTTCTTGAGATATGGCTCACACCCTGTGGTCACTTATCACCAACACACAGGCACTCAACTCACATAGGTTCTGTTTGGTTGCTAGGTTACAACTTAGCTTCTTATCTACTTATCTACTTCACACAGTGTCACAGCAATGTTCAGTTTGGTTTCAGAGTTTACAGAGTCAATATTCATCTTTAATTTCTGATTTCTAAATTCCTAATAAATTCCTAATACATTCAGTACACAGCTAAAATCTTTGGAGAAACAGGACAGTTCAGGAAATATAGGAGACAGTCCACCTCTCCCAGCCCCGGCCCCGAGGGGACAGAGAAACAAATCAGCTGTGATGACAACTGACTGGCAATCAGAGCCACAGGAGAAGCCCAGAGTTTTCCCAGGTCTTCAGTCTAGGACAGGGATTTGGTGCAATCCCTATGTTGCCGGCCATATTGCTCCTCCTCCTTGTCCTATCAGGGGCCACCTTGAGAGAGAGGGACTATTTGAGATTGAACTCCTCTGGGAACCTGAAAGAAACAGGAACAGTCAGAAATCAGGGAACATGGAGACACCACGTCAGTATCTGGGTGGGAGACGACATGAGTGTCTTGGAGAGGGGGAGGTTGTGTTGATGCAAAAGCATAACTCTCACCTCAAAGGGGATAAGGGATAGTTTATTCTGGAATCAAATATGAGTGACCATGGCCTGGGAACACAGACTCAGTTTAACCCAAATTCCATGTTCCATTGTGGTAACAATTGTCTTACATTTTCATAGTAACAGAACAAAAAAAAGTCATAAATCAAGACACTTTTCAAATACATTGGTGGATACATTCAGTAAACGGGTCACAACAAAGTGACAGGTTTTTCACTATAGGTCTCAGATGCTATCTGATGGCATTCCTAGCCTTTTGATTGGTGAGACCAGGTGGTCTGCTGTTATACATTCTAAAAGATTTTTATCTTTTGGTCACAGGATGTTAGATCAGACACAGAGGTGGGTAAGGAGGGGCTGTTTAGGGGGGTAAAGATGGCCAGAGATAAATGGTAACTAGACTCTGGTCCTGCAACATTCCAAACTCTCCACAGTCTCTGGAGTGATAATCAGTTGGTCAGCCTTGCAGGAAGTTCAGTCCAAGGTACAGGAGTTCTTTTTGGGAACTTTTCTCTCACAGTTGGGACTGCGAAGGAGTGAGTACCTCAGGCTTCACAGAGACCCAGAGTTACTGTTATTCAGCTTCCAGAGCTGCCTCCCTGCAACGTCATTTTATGTGGGACAGGACTGAAACCCCTGAGCTCAGGCCCTCCTGACCTCTGGAGTCCTTCACTCTCCTCCCTCTCACAGAGTGATTTCCTGCTGAGTGGGGTCTGAATGCTCTGAGAGTGGCAGGCAGAGCATCCAGCTTTCTATGGTCTCTGACTTCTGCAAAGAGATCTCTTCTCTGTTTGCTTCTGTTACTCTCCAGTATACTTTGGGGATAACCCTTGGCTTGGCTGTTTGTTGGCCCTTGGTGCCCAAATGGGGAGCCATCTAGAGTGAGTGGAATCCAACTATAGGCCTACACACCACATAGCTCATTGGGGTGAGAGCTGCTGGCACACAGAGAGGAAAAACTTCCAAACTGAATACGTCTCGAAACTGACAACAGATCATTGACCAACCAGGCTGGGCCTGCTACAGGGCCAATCTGCACAGTGGAGCCCAACTGCAGCCACTTCCCGATACCACACAGTGGATTCAATATTAGAGGACCTGGGAAGAAGGTGCACCAATATTTATCTTGTCATTTTTTTTAACACTGTAACTTTTAGTATTTATTTTTTGCTTATTTTTGAAATCTTCCATGTTTTCCCCTTTTATTTCTTAACTACATCTAAATATATTTATGTATTTTCTCTTTATTTTGCAATCATATTTTAAATTTTATTTCTATTTTATGTGTATGAGTGTTTTGCTTGCTTGTATGTCAAGTTCAACATGTGTGTGAAAGGCCCACAGAGGCTAGAAGAGGGCATCAGATCCCCTGGAACTGGAGTTATAGGTGATTGTTAGCTACCTTGTGGGTTCTAGGAATTGAACCCGGGTCCTCTACAGGAGCAGCCAGGGCTCTTAACCACTGAGCCATCTCTCCAGCCCCTGCAATCATATTTAAACTCTTGCTCTTCCTCCTCGAAATCCTTCTTCCTGTTTCTCTTTGCTGCTATTTAATCTAGCTTTGACTTTCCTTTTCCTTTCCCCCCCTCTCTTTTGCATTATTGTTTTTAGTTCTTAATAGGTTATCAAAATATTTTATAAAAAAGTCGATGGGACTGGAGAGATGGCTCAGTTAAAAACAGTGGCTGCTCTAGCAGGGGACCCAGTTTCGATTCCCAGCACCCATATAGTGGCTAACCATCATCTGTAACTCTAGTTCCAAGGGATCCAAGGCCCTCTTCTTCACTACCTGGGTACACTTACACACATGCAGGTAATACACTCATGCACATAAAATAAAAATAAGAAATAATTTAAAAAATAGCTTAGTAAAGACTAGTTTATTCTACATTATTTTAGTACTTTCTCTTCTATGCTTATTGGTGGTGTAGTAATTGCCTTTCATTGATTTTATTTTAATTCTCTAATTGGTATGATTTGGTATTATTACTGTTAAGGCAGTGTTTTTTTTTTTCTGTTATGGGGGAGTTTGGCATTGAGTCCTGATGATCAGGATTCTCAGAAAAATCCCCACATAAAATTGAAGAGGATGGGTGAGATGGCTTCTTGGGGGAAAATGCTTTCTGCCAAACCTGATAACCTGAATCTCATCTCCAGGATCCATATGGTAGAAAGAGAGGACTGACTCCAGCAAGCTGTCCTCTGACTTCCACACATGCACTGTGACATGCGTGTATGCGTGAATGCAGGCACCCATGCACGTGTGTGTGCGCACACACACACGCACACACACACACACTAAATAAATAAATGTAGAAAATTTTTATAAAAACTGAGTCATCCATTCTAACACATGTGTAAATTATAACACAGAAACAAAAGAAATACAATAATTCAAGGTAATAAATTTCTTTCAAAAATTCCTATCTCCTGCTGGGCATAGTTGTGCATGCCTTTAATCCCAGACCTCTAGAGGCAGAGGCAAGTGGATCTCTGTGAGATCAAGGCCAGCCTGGTGCACATATAGTGAGTTCCATGTAGGCTGGGACTAGGGAAACCCTATAAAAAAAACCCCAAACAAAACAAAAAACAAACAACAACAACAACAAAAAAAACCAAAACAAAAAATTCTGAACTCTTCAATAAGTGAGTCTAAATGCATATTTTCTCTAATAAATGAGTCTAGATATTGATATTTTAATATATGCGTGTCTATACTATATATGTGAATAGGAGCATAGAGGGAAAACTATTAGGGAGGATAAAATGGACAAAATGCAAGGAGAGTGTGGGAATAAATTTTATGAGCATATAGACATACTGTGGACTAATGACTTTTACTTAATCTTGGGAGCCAGACTTTTCTGTTTGTAACATAGACAAGCTCAATGAGCCATGTGCTCCTTTTGTCATCTGGCCAAATGACCTTTAATCCCTCAGGATTGTCCCTTACCCTTCACCCAAGATGATGTATGAATGTGTGTATATATGTTCTTACATACAAGCACTGCAGGCAGTGTGTTTATCTCATCGAAAGCAATGAGAGAATATGTGTGTGTATGTGTGTGTTAGACCTAGGGATCAAAGAACACAATCCTTACTTCCCCATTCCATGCTGGGGATTCTGTTTCAATGCTTCCATGAAAGAATGAACACAGCCCTTGCTCAAGAGCACAGTTCCCAGGAACAGGTGCTCAGCAGTTTTGGGTCTGCTTTTGATCCTAAAATGAATGCTAAGAGGCTGGTTTTTTTAAGCACTGCTGTGATGTGGCTTAGAAACACCACAGGAGAGAGTAAGATAGAGCAATGGGTGGAGGAAAAGGCAAATGTCACACACTTTATCTCATATGTGGTATCTAGGTTTGTATACACATGCTTACACACGTATTTTGTATACTAGCAGGAGGGCTATGATGGGAGACGTGGAACAAGAGAAGGCCACGTGGGGTGGAGTTCATCAGTATACACAAACAAACATATCACAATGAAGCACATTATATGTAAGCCAAACAAAAACGATTAGTAATACAACTGAAATGGCAGGTATAAACAATAACCCATGCTGAAATGGATGAAATGCCACACAGAGAATTCAAGAGTCTAGTTTAAAAGTGATCAGTGACCTCAAAGAGAATTCAAATGAACACATGAAGAAAAGAATCAATCCAAGACTTGTAGAAGAAATTCAATAACTTGGACGAAGACATAGAAAGTTAACACCCTCAGTGGAAAGCGTTGATGATAGACTAGACCAGACAGAAGATAGCAGGGATGAAGAGGGGAGAGTTACTACACCGGTAGCACTAACAGAGACATAGAGAAATGCTGACCACAGGGTTCAAGACCTCTGTGACCTCTAAGAGGCCTATGCTATGAATCTGTGGTATAGACAAGTACAGTAAGATTCATCAAAGTACAGTGGGCATTTAGAGCCTGGAAGAGACATGACCAGAAAAGACCTTTTCAATGTCACAATCACATTACCAAGAGTTGAGAGAGAAGAAGGAATCCTGGATGCAGCAGCAGAGAAGGGTTGTCACCGACAAAGGCTAATTCATCACAACAGCGACTGTGCTCAGAAGAAACTATTAGTGTGGGGAAGGAGGTCTTCATCAGTGGTGTTGGGAGGGGTCTTCATCAATGATGTGGTTCCTGGAGAAAGTGCCCTTGCCCCACTAAACAGCCCCCACCCACACTCAGGCAAGAACTTCCAATTAAACTCAATGGGTCACACACAAAAATGAGGACATAAAAGTGAGGAGACTTGGGAAAAGAGAATTCAGCAGGAGAGGGAGAGGGATGAAAGGTGGAGATGGGGGTGAAAATGACTAAAATTCATTATATAACTGTGTGAAATACTATGTAAATGTATCAAACAAAAAAAGTCAAAGAAGAAACCTCAAAGGACAGATGAGCACAGACTAATGTGCCTCAAATCCTGAGTAAAAGCAGCTGTCCGCCGAGATCCTGGGTCAGAAAATGACCTTTGAATTAAAGGGCAAATAAAACCTTCCCACGATAATCATAAACTAAACAATTCATGGTCACCAAGTCAAGACTGTAGGGGATGAGAAAGAATGGTATAAACCTTGAGGAGGAGGACTTGGGGAAGGAAAAGTCTCGCTAGGAAAATAGCTAAATAGATACAAACTAGGAAAGAATCAAACATTTTAAACTCAGTAAAGTAGCCAACTTCTAGGATGAAGAAGAGCTAGATTAGTACCTTTCAATAATAGCTCTTAATGTAAATGGTCTTAGCTGTCCAATTTAATTCGTACATACTTTTACTAACAGGCCTTAATTTAAACGGCCTGAACTCTCCAATTACCAGACAGACTGCCCGAATGAACTGAAAAGTACAAGATTCAATGGTTTAATGTGAATTTGGGAATGACAACTGCGCACAGCTGAGAAATTTGGGCTCGGCTCCCGAGGCTACTGCTGGCCACCAAACAAGACGTGGGCATGTGATTCTTGGATTGTGGAACAAAGAGACAATCTCTGTCTTGTATCAGTTGCTGTCATTTGGGTTTTTTAATGAGTTGAATTTTATGACTCTAAAAAAGATTTAATCAAGTGTTTACTCCAGTTCCTTGAAATGTCATCTTATTTGGAAGTTTAGAAATAGGCTATTTAAAGAAGCAATCAAATTATCATTAACTCATTATGGTGAGTCTCAATCCAGTAGGACAGGTGACCTATGAAAGAAGAGAGCCTGATGCTAGCCTCAGGCACAGGGCGAGCATCAGGTGAGCAGAGAGACAAAAGTTAGTCAAGATGAGAGTCTAGAACAGGTCCTTGCCTGAAAGCCCTCAGATGAGGCCTGGTGTGCGGATCCTACCTTCCCAGTATCCAGGACTGTGTGACAAAAAGTCTCTGTTGTTCCAGCCACCTAGTCCATGTGTTTTTATGGCAGCCTTTTTATGAAGATCAATAGTTTTTATTCAGGAAAACAGAAATTGGTCTTAAATGTTTCAGGTTGAAAAGATTCAATGAAGGCAGTTGATGCTATGAGAACCACGGTACTCCCAGGGAGAGCCACAAGGAAGACTGTGGCTGCCTGTCCCAGCGAGGTAGCGATTCTAGGTTTATAGAAGTATAGGGCTGCTGGCTCTCATACCTGCTGGAACAGACGGACGGCAGCTTCCCATTGCCTGATGGAGCTTACATGTCCACCTGATCAACAGGGTTCATGGGGCTCAAGGGTTCACAGAGCCCTTCATGTTCCAAGTGCTCTTAGTGGGCAGATCCAGGTGAAAACCTTGCTGGCAAGCCTGGGAATGTAGTTTCTAAATATTCAGCCCCTGTACAGAGAAGACAAAAAGATGGAGACAGCTAGGAAAATGCCTATGACCCGAACAGACCATCCAGCAAGTTGCTATGACCCACAGCTAAAATCCATCGTGTTTAGTGCACATTAAAAAAATTTATTTGTTTTTATTTTATGTATATGAGTGTTTTGTCTTCATGTATGTAAGTGTATCCATGCACGTGAATGTAATGGCCAGGGAGGCCAGAACAGGGCAGTAGATTCTCTGAAACTGGAGTTAAGGACAGTTGTTAGCTACCTTACCTGCCATGTGGGTGTTAGAAACCAAACCTAGGTCCTCTGCAAGAGCAGCCAGTGTTCCTAACCACTGAGCAATCTCTCCAGACCCATAGTGTACAATTTTATATCCATCCTCATCGAGTCACCTTTTGGCAATATTTACAAAGCATAACTATTATGTTGTTACAGTTTGAATGAGAATGTCCCCCATAGGCTCATATGTTTGAACCTTTGGTCCCACAGCTGGTGGCACTGTTTAGGGAGGCTGAGAAACCTTTGGGCCATATGATATGGCTGGTGGACACAGGCCACTAGAACTGAGCCTCTAGTGTTATAGCCAAGTCCTGCTTTGGGTCTCATTCTCTGCTTCTAGATCCACCAAGATGTAAGAAACTGCTGCCTCATACTCCTCCTGCTGCAGACCGATCCTCTCCAGCTACCACAACTTTCCGGCCATGGTGGACTGCTTAATTTGAACTATTGCCTAAACAGATTGTAACTCCCACAAGTTGCTTCTGTGAGGTATTTGTCACAGTGAGAAAAATGTAATTAATTTCAAATGTGTGCCCTGTAGTCTTCTGTTTAGTGGCTTTGTAGCTGCCCAAACAGAGACTCAAACCCAGAGGCTGTTTCCTATGTGCGTGCCTTGGGATGTGACTCAGGATCTGTATGTAGTTAACAGGTCTGTAAAATAGGGCTAACAATAGTAAGTACCTTTAACAATTGTCGGGATTAAATAACAGAGAGTGCTCAGGGCGGCTTCCACTCTGCCAGTTGTCAGGGCTTAGTAACTGTCAGACACTTGGATCGTTGTCTTATTTTCTCATCACTGTCCTTTGAAATTAGTTATTTATGCTCAAAGTCAGGAATCTAATATTTTCATCCAATCTTATCCTGATAAACACATGGTTAGAACTCAGTAAATATTGCTGCCAAGGCTATTTTTTATCAAATGATATCTATCATTCTGAAGGTTCTTAGGATGGCTTAAGTCAATTCATCCAGCCATTCTTTCAGTAATTTTGAAGTTAAAACACCTTTCACTCATTTGAATACCTAAATTCTGGTATTTTTCTATTCCTGTACTTTACAGTACTGGATGGTGCAACTTTACAAAGGGGATTATGTATTGTGATGGGAGGAGGAAGCCAGATAAAAGCCAGATGTAAGTCTGCCCAGGGTAGATAAGGATGCTTTTGTACAGTGTGTCCTCCTATGTCCTGTTAAGCAGTTTAGCATTCATGTTGGATGTAATTGGAATTAAACGAGTGATTTACCTTAACCAGAACATGACATCATCACTTTGACTTGTAAGACTTCGCGGGTCTCACTGCAGTAGTTTGTCAGACTGAGACAAAGCAGGAAAATTAGTCAAGAGGAACTCAACTTCAGCAGCCCTTCAGAGGAGGCAGACAACACCTTACATCAAGTACAAGCCACTGGCTCAGAAGAAACAGCCAAGGGAGGCTTGTAACCTATCGAGTGAAAAAAATCCTCTAGCAGATGTAATATTCAGCCCCAGCCTATCTTGAAGAACAAGGAGTATGTCCACAAGTGTGACCTCTTTGGTCTTAACTTGACCATGGAAGACCCTGTTCATCCATGAGTGCCTGGGGAGGCAAGCAGGGATTATGTCCACCAGAGGAAGTGACCTTCCCTAGATCCACAGCAATCACAAGTAGCAACAACCTCACTTTCCATCTCAATTGTTACTTTCATCCTTTGAGAACCGTGGCCAGCTCTTGTGGTTGGCCACCTGTAAGTTTGGCTAACACAGCAGCGAACATGTCTCAGCTGCCTTCAGCCACAGAGGTCAACGCACCTGAGGAGGTAAGGAAGTAGGGGTGGAGGGACTTTATTTCATTCACCGAGTTTGGCTGTGAAAGGAGGGAGAGAAGAGGCTGTGACTACGTGTCCTCTCATCTTGTCAGCTAAGGTGTTTTCTGTATCCCGTGAGATAAACGTCACTTTGCTCTCTGAATCCCATTGGATGGATGGCTTTTTATTTTAATACTTTGCTGTAAAACCCACTGATTGCTTAAGTATAACACTTATTAAGACTGACTACATCTTATTATATTTTTAAACCATCAAATAGTCTGTAAATACAATCATTTGTGTTAAGATTTGACCTTACATAAGTCAACCTCTTTTGTTCATTTGTTTTTGTTTTTTGAGACTGGATCTTAATGTATAGCCTTGACTTGTCTCATACTGTTCAGGTAGCCTACGGTGGTCTCAAAATCACTGTGATCCTCTTGCCTCAACCTTCCAAGTGTTGGAATTGCAGGTGTGCACCACTATGCTCAGCTAAATTCAAATTTAAGTGAATATCCTTTATTCTTCTTGTCTTTATTAAATGTCTCCTTTATTATTTTGCATGGGGGTATCTGCCTGCCATGGAATGTATGTAGAGGTCAAAGGACAACTTGTGTTATTTTTCTCTTTCCAGTATGTGGGACCCAGAGGTCTAACTCAAGCCGTCAGACTTGGTGGCAGATGCCTTTACTCACTGAGCCATCTTGCAGAGAATATGCCCTGCTTTATTTTTCATGGACCAAACCATCCAGAATGAAAAAAAAACACAAGGCATGCTTTGCCAGCAGCAGATACTGAGATTACCTTAACAGGGGCTAGGAAGCACATCTAGAATCCACACCCTTACATAGTTTGAACTCACTACGTTGTCTATTTCTGTGCAGATGTGGTTTAAAACCATTTCTTTGTTTATACCTAAAGTAGTAGAGTTCTCACATACACTGCGTCATGTGCAACTATGGATTAACCAGGAGCGATGCAGTTCAGTTTTTAACCTAGAGTGCTGTTTCTGTCCCAGAACACCATCCAAGATATGCATGTCTCAATCTGTGTTGTGCTGTTATAACAGAGGATCACAGGAGTGTGATCTATAATGAACAGAAACTTATTTGCTCACAGTCTAGGACTGAAGGGCCATAGGTACTGAGGGGTCTTCATGGTATGTCATTGTATGATGGGAGATATCACATGACCAGAAAGTACCTGTAAGAAAGGGAAGGAGGCTGGACTCATCCTTCTATCAGAAACATACCCCACGGATAGCCCACCAAGTGACAGAAGCATGAATCTATCCAGGAGAGAAGACGCTTGAGCTCATCCCTGGAAGGCCACCTCAATTCTGGTGCTTTGGTGATAAAATGTTCAAGCAAGACCCTTGGGGATACAATAAACCACGCCATGTCACAAGTGGCCACCATATCTCTTTCAGCTTCTCTTGGATAGGTTCCCAGACTTCCCTTGTGAGTATGATCTTGAAAGTTTTGAGGAGTATAGCCTGGGTGTGTTACAGTGTGCAATATACTGGGGTTTGACTGATGCTCTTCTTACAAGAACTAAGGAAGCATAGGAAGAGTTACCATTACCACATCACTTTCAGAATACAGAAGTCACCGTGCAGCCTATACTCGAGGCATGGGAAGATAAAGCTCATTTATGGGAGTGTGAGGAATCTATGAAAATTATTTGGAATTATTCTTCTCCCATGTTTGCTTGTTCATTCAGACATTTAGATCATATAAACCAATGTATATTTCCTTTATGCTTTGGGTTATAACAACATTACTTGTGTGTATGTGCATGTGACTAGCAGGCGCCCCACTGTGTGCACACACGCAGAGGTCAGAGGTCAACCGTGGGTGCTGTTCCTTCAGAATACCATTTGTCTACCTCATTTTCCTGAGACAGAGACTCTTCATTGGCCTGGAGCTTGCTGAGTTGGCTAAGACGGCTGGCTAGTGGGCCCCAGGGATCCATCTGTTCTTACTTGCCAGATCTGGGACTACAAATGCATACTGCCATGGTTGGTTTTTTAAAAATGTGGACTTTGGGAATTGATTGGGTCCTCATGCCTGTGCAGCATTTTCCTACCCAAGCTACCTGCCCAGCCCTATTCTTTTCATTGCTCAAATTATTGCACTGTTGGGATTGATAGCTCCTCCATCTTCTGACACACTTCCACTGAGGAATATTTGTCTTTACTTTTAAACACTTCCATACACAAACACTTGTATAATATGTGGACATGTCCAGTTAAAGGGATACCTGTCTGGAATTACACTTGGGGGTCTCTGACATCCTTACTTATCTGTTATACATTGGATAGTCTCTACCAAATTATGCTTTTATCTGTCTTGGGTAACCCCTGGTTCCTGCCTTATGAAGGAGCTGATGTGTTAGCTGGTTTATAAACATCCGTGCTTTCCACATCTTAATATGAAATAGCTAAAGCAATTTATAATATTTGCCCCATTTTTCCCACTAATTTTCTACTTTGTTGTCAGGATCACCAAATCAACTTTCTCACGGATTCCAATTTCCTTCCCTGTGTATTCTGTACAGCCTGGAGTTCTTTTATGCATTTGGTCTGGGTGAGTCTCATGAGGGTTGCATGTGGTTGGCTCTTGCTTGGTGAGACAAATTAAAAATATTGATTTGACCGATATTATTGATCCAACTGGGTTGTGTTATTTTTGTTCAATTTATTGTGTTTTCTATTATGTAGCTCTGTTGAAGGCATAGCATTTATATAGTTTTATTTGTTCTGACTGGTGGTCTGCATGGCATCTCAGAGGCTGTGATTTACATTCAAATCATTGCCAGTTCCTGAGAAATTCTCTACCACAATTTAGTTTTAATACTGGATCTTTCTATCCTTTCTTGAGTAAAAGCAAAAAGCTTTATAGTGTCTAAATGGCTACTATGATTTGTCATGTCTTTATTGAAACAAATTAATAAGACCTTTAATAAGGAAATTTAAATGTATCTGGCATTTCAGAAAGTCAATTACAATGAAAAGCATTATTTATACCTCAGTAGTTGGTACTCTCAATATGAGTATGTAAATTTAATGAAATTATAATTAAAATTCCAAGAAAATTTATCTGGACTGCAATTGAATAAATGGGTTTAAAGGCTGTATGAAATGTAAGCCTTTGGGAATAGCAAAGAAATTATTTCAAAACCTATTTAGCAGATGTTGACAAATAGGATAAAGTCAGTGGAGTCAATTCAATATGGTATTGGAGCAAAGATGGATAAATAGATTTGTTTAACCAAATAGTAAACCAAACATCATTAACCAAATAGAATCCAGAAGCAGAGTTCAGTTCT
The DNA here is from genome assembly GCF_000622305.1 of Nannospalax galili. Classification (NCBI taxonomy): domain Eukaryota; kingdom Metazoa; phylum Chordata; class Mammalia; order Rodentia; family Spalacidae; genus Nannospalax; species Nannospalax galili. The sequence goes on along the minus strand of NW_008357518.1, from coordinate 2,483,026 downwards.
CATGAGACAAAATATTAAACACAAATGGTATTTAGTTCTGTGTGAGGTGGCTGGCTAATCTCACAAATGATGCTGGCCTGCTGCTTCTTATATGAAAGAGAAAACTAAGGCCTGGGCAGGAGACAGCTATCAGCAGGGCCTCATGGTTCTGTTTGCATGGGCAGGAACCGAATGGCAAAGGACTTGGGAAGGTTTTATTATAACCTGAGAAAAATTACAGTGGGCAACAACTCAAATCTGATCTTTTCCCTTTGTTACATAGAAGCAAGGTAATCATGTCTGTGTTTTCAAAAATGTTGCCAGAATGTGGAGCACTGACTGGAGGAAATTGTCAAAGGCAGTGAGAGTGATTGGGCTTGAGAAAGATCTAGGGGTGTAAGGAGCAAGAGAAGGTCCTGGATGTTGAGGGGAACAAACTCAGGTCAGACTTGGCTGCTTCCTCCTTTCACCCAGAGCCTTCTCCTCTGCTGAGTTCCCGGTTTCCATGTTTCTTCTGTACTCTGTTCAGTTCTTTTCCAGTTCTGGTAACCAACTCCTACTACATCCATCTTCCATCCTCTGATGATGCCGGGTGGAGCACAGTAGCTGTCACTTAGGTGAAGCTGAAGAACTTGGAGTTCAAAACTCACCAGAGGCTCCTAGGCATAAGGGACACTCATCACCAAACACTATTTTGTGTCGTCAGGAAGTGGTGGCCGCTGACATGACCAGTTACATATGCAGCAGCGTGTCAGCTGTCAGCTGTTGAAGTGACAGGTGTGCCCAGCAAGGACACACAGTGATGACTGATTGGAATGCTGGGCCGATAATCTTTGAAGGCCCTAGCTTGGAACTGAAGTCCATTCAAACTGTATGATGTAAAATGTCTATGGGAAAACACAGAGCAGAAAAACAGGACCCTAAGATGTAGAGTGAATGTAACTGTCCTTGTTCTGAGAAGCCCTCAGCTTCATGCTTTGCAAGGCCTCTCATGATCTGGGGATTCTAGGAGGCAGAGTACCTGTGTTTCCTGCTATAGAGTACCATTCATTATTATGGTTACAGACAACGATCTCACGTTAGTTTAAGTACTTGAGAATGAATATTTAGCCTCACTCCATTTGTGCATCATTTTACTCTCAAAGCAGACCTTATATTATCAGTGAGGACCCATCCTGAGCTTTCAACCAGATCAAGTAATTTTCCCAGTGTCACACAGCTGGGAAGAGAAAGATTTGTAATTTAACTCAGGTGTGCACTATGTTAAAGAATACTTTTTTCCATTATAATTCATCCACAATAGGCCCAGCCAACTAGTTTGAATAGGAGAGTGTCAGGTACTTTCATAAATATTTTTTTACCTTTTCTTTAAACTGCCTTTGTGCCTATAAACTTAATTTAATTGTATAACTCAACTGATAATTTTCATGTGAGCACTGAATCTGAAGACAGTAGCATGGGTAGGTTTCCTTTCGGACATTTTTCCTTTTACCCTCACTCACCAGGTTTAGACTCTAATTGCTATTTAGGGCAAGTCAGTGAAGTTTTCTGACCCTCAGAAGCATTTACAAAATGGCAGATATTAAGTAAGAATAAATTAACTAAACACACTGAAGTAAGTAAAATCAAATAAGCTATAGTCTACAGCATACAATCTCTTATCTAGTGGTTGTAGACCTTAACATTTGTACGTTACCTTTTAAACAGAGCTCTGAGTGAGAATGGCACTGGACGATGGAGCCCCTGAGGGTGGGATTTTAGTATTTTGATAATGAAAGGAAAAAAGAATGCTGAGCTGTAAGAACTTGCTATATACTCAGATTTCGGCAAATTGTTGTCTGTTTCTTTATAAGGTCCTATGAAAAGCTAAGTTTTGATTGGTTTTCATTGACCAAGTTAAGTACCAAGAGAGAAGTGCCTGCCTAGACAAGAGTGGGGGCAGCTCACAGAGGGGTTTAATCAACTGAAACATGAAATGGGAAATGAAATGATCTCCTCCTCCTCATCTGGAACTTGAAATACTTCCCCAGGCTGCTTGCCAGTGTTGGTCGTATTATAGGCATGCACCACCATGCCAGGCTTAAATATGCCATTTTGTAGAGAAACTTTGAATATGATTAGTGTTTAGCATTGCCATTTTAATTCTCATAGTGTTAAGAATTGTTTAATCTACTTGCTTCTATATAAACACATAGTCACTATGGACTATCTATGCTGTAGAAGCAAGGGCTGGCATGAAGATAAAGTTTAACCTTCCACAGGGGCATAGAAGCCGGCTGTTCTTGCTGCTAAAGGAACAGGAAGAGGTCACAGAGAACTGACTGCTTAGGAACTATTTTTCCTGAAAGTAACAGACAGACATGGTGAGTGGTTGCTGAAAGAAATTTTGCAGCTCTCTCTCTCTCTATATTTTTGCATGGTTCTGCCAGACAGTAACGTATGACCTACTGGCACAGCTCTTCCTCTTGCCCTTTGGGGGATACAATTCTTCCTTTAAGGGTCCAAGTTTCCTTCTGCCAAATTTCAAGGACTCTGTATTTCTGTGACTCCACACCAGAAGGCATGTCATTGTGCTTCCAGAATTTGTTAGGCTGAAAGTACAACTCCAAGTCTTTGTCAAGGGTGCCACTTTCTTAAGCAGTCACAACAAAGCCAGGAACGCATTTAACCTTCTTACTGTGAGCGCTACAGGGTCTCTCAGCTGAGTTCAAGAGCCTTTATCCAAAGTGATGAGTGCAAATGTTGAAAAGTCTGTCGTGTCAAAGAAGACAAATGGTTGAAAGTACATGATGCATTTTGAAATTCAGCATAGAGGAAATAGGCTACTAAAAAAAAATTCCATCGTTAGGACGAGGTAATTGAAGAATCTCAGAGTTGACGTCTGTGCCGACAGAAAGACTAAGATGAATGTCGTGCACTCTTCATCAATATGATGTTGACAGAAATGCTAGTGACACTGCTTTTGGGTGAAATCATGTAAGCCAGGTTGACAGATACACCGGTGTCTGCTTACGCTCCTTATTGCTCCTTGTTATATTGGGCTTCCTCGGATGTCACATTTCACCCTCTCTCTGTATTTATGGGGCTGTGTATGTTGGCCTGTGTGTGTATATCAGAGAACAACTTACAGGAGTCAGTTTTCTTCTGCCTTGTAAGTTCTTGAGCTTTTACTCAGGAAGTCCCAGGGGTTGAACTTGGGTCTTTAGGTTTATAGGCAAGTGCCTTCTCTGGCTGAGCTATTTTTCCAGCCCAATCCAAAATATTAAATGTTAAGTTTAGAATGTTCCAAAAGTATCCTGTTTCACTCTGTCAGCAGCTAACTAAGAGCTCAGGAGTCGCATAGTAGGTACACAATGCTCAATGATGGAAACACATGGCCCTTTTCAGGGAAGACCATCTCCCAGGCTGCTGGACTCTATTTCAGAATGAGCCCTGCTAAGCATTCATTGAACTTTAATGGGGCTTGTCAGTGGTCAGCCACCAGTCAGCCATGACTATAGTACCATGGGCCTCCTTCTGCATTTGCACTGTGTTCTGCTTCAGAGGTAAGCAGAAGAGTCCCATAGAAGGGACTGCCTACTGCAGGAAGGATTGCTTCCCTGTGTTAGTCAACAGAGCTGAGCAACAAGATATATGTGGGGTGAGGCAACACATGCCACTTGAAAAGCAGTCATAGTTTGGGACTTCCTGTGGTGATGGTCTCCCCTGTACTTCCTTATTTGCAAATCATGCCGTCAGACATCAGCACTCACACTGTAATTCCCATGTCCAATCTCGGTGTGGGAGACAACCAAGTCCCTGCTTCTCTGAATCTGAAGAAAGTCTCCTGATAATGTCGCCCTCCATGTTTACGTGTGAAGGTTGTGTACTTCTTCACCTTGATACTTAAGCAGTTCATGACGCAGGTGCAAGGAGGAACCTTTGTCTCTGTTGGCTGAGTTAACTGAACACATTAGTTCATTCAAACATAAGGGTCAACCTTGTTTCTGAGTTCATTTAGTTAGCTGGGTATGTTCCTGCAACTTGCTGTTTGGGGACTGTAGCACAAAACCACAACTCTGTCTTGCTCTGAAGATCACACTCCTTTTAGACTCATTCTTTCAGGAGCGTGTGGGATTGTGAAACTGCTCATCGACAGACTATTAGATGCCAGTAGGGGAAAGATTAGAACCAAATCTTTGCCCAGGGAGTTTACATTGCAGAAGAGGTGATGGATGATAAATAACACACAAACAAAGTACATAGTGGATGAAATAGAAGTAAGAACTTAGTAGAAGATTCCAAAGAGGGAATTGATGTATTATAGGTCAGAGACTGGGACAGGAGTAGGTAGATGGTTTAGGTACCACCACAGGAGAAAACCCCACAAAGAGCTTGGCTTCCTCATGCAAAATGAAGGAAATGGGGGAGCTTGGCATGTGGTGACTAGGAAGGAGGGCAAAAAGGGAGAAGAGAGTAAGAAGGTGTTGGGGTGGAGGATGCCTGTCTGTTCGGAGACTGGGGAAAAAGATGCTGCTCTTGGAGGAGAGACAGTGAGGAACCAGGGTCAAGGTGAGAGAAGGGGGCTTGCAGGACATAAGCTTTCACTCTGAGATGGGCCTCTTATTTATAGCTTTCCTCCAGACTTATGTCCTAATAGGTTTTTGCTTACTGCTGTGTTGAGGACGTATTATAATGAGTCTGAACCAGTAATTAGCTACATTCTCCTGCTTCAGGTCCCACACCTACTTCACCCAGCTGGTTAGATCCTCCCTACCTTTCCCTGGCCAGCCTTGGCTCTAGAGCCCCTCCCGATTATCTGCCTGAGACCTTCAGACTACACTGCTAAGAAATGGAAACAACTTAAATGTCCCTCAACTGATGAATGGATAATGAAAATATGGCACATTTACATAGTTGAATTCTACTCTAGTAAAGAAAGAAGAAATCAAGAAATTTTCTGGTAAATGAATGGAACCAGAAACTGTTATACTATATGAAGTAACACAGACTCAGAAAAACAAGCAACATATATTCCCTCATTTGTGGATCTTAGCTCCAAATCGTTGTGAGTATATACCCTGCTGTAACCACAGGAGCCAGAAAAATGGAAAGAAGGCTTGGAGGCTAAGGGAAAGAAGGAGCCTGAGAGAGGGGAATAGTAGGAGACAGGTGTTACCAAGGACAAAATATGTAAAATGAGGGTATTGAGCTGGGAAGGGAGGAGGGGGAGTTGTATAAGGAACCATGGAGGAAAAGGGAAGAAGGAGCTCAAGGGAGGGGGTAGGGGATAATAGGAGACAGGTATTATCAAGGGGGAAAGGGAAAAATGGGGGTACTTTAACTTGGGAGAGATTAGATAGGGCGAGAGAGGAGAGAGAAACAATGCTTAGGTGGTATGAAAAACCAGAGAGAAATGCATTAGTTCAAAAGTGTTCTGAAAAACACACATACAATATCTGCACATGAGTGCATGTGCATAGCTGAAGGCTATGTAACAAGAAACACAGTGCCAGACAAGAGAAACCTGTCTTTGAGTATTGGTTAGAATAGTCCAAGAGACTCCCAAAATAGCACAGTCTATTGCTACAGTCCTTGATTCCCTCCCAGAACTTGAAGATAAGATCCTATTACTGAAGACAGAACATTCTTTGGACACAGAACTTGGAGCAAGGGAGCTGGGACTGACCTGGAAGCCTCCTCCCTGAAGAGTAGCTCTCATAATTTTAGAGGATACTATGCAAGCTGCTAAAGGAGCAAAATCAATGGATCAACTGCAGCTGTAAAACCCAATAACCACAATGACAGGCACAGCAAACTATCTCTGTTGGTACAGTAGTGACACTTTTATCTTGAGGGTAATCAAAAGCTTTCTAATTGAACATAAAGCTTGGTCAGTGGGTGTGATCTCATGTAAGGTACTGTAAACATGTCCAGATGCTGGAGAGGTCATAGATTCTAGAGAAAACCCTACATCTGTTACGTTCCCAGAAAAACGTAATTTCTTACTGTATTTTAAATATGTATCTTCATATTTGCAGAGACGTATACCTGTGACCACTCATCAAAGAAGCTTCTTTTTTGCAACAGATGGAGACTATTACAGTGTTCCACAACTGGTCAAACACAGAGAATAAGTTTCGGTGAGATGCCCAACTCTAAGTGCCACATCTAAAATGGAACCTCTATACCTAAGACTCACAGGATACAGTGGAACAGGGGTAGAGAGGGTATTAACACATGCCTCAACTGTCACCAGAAAAATATACTTCTAAAGCTGCATTTTCAGGTTTGGAATTCCATTTTGACATTTAGTTTTCTAAATAAAGATTCTATTTAAGCCTTCTAGATATAAAAGTAAAATGGAAGCAGACTATCCTCTTGATCACTTCAACATTTCTAAAACTTGAACAAGACTTCAGTGATGTGCATCATTTAACTTAGGCTAATATAGTAATATGTAGGGTATTAATGCAAAATGGAGGACAAAAGGGCTCTGTGAGTATAAACCACCCTCAGAACAGAGCAAATATTGCTCATAGTGAAGGTTCCTCAAGGCATCGAGCCTGGGCAGGAGCTGTAAGTGCTATCCTGACAGGATCCACACTTCTTGTATCTTCCCTTCCTGCCAAGCTTTGAAGATGCAGCCACTCCAACTCTGAAGAAACGCTCATAATTTTAAAGTTGATCATTTTATACATTGGATTTGTCTCTGTAGGGAGCAGTTCATTCTGAGCTCTGGGGTAGTTAATGGTTTTAAGACTCAGCCATTGGGGATTTGGAGGATACGGGTTTTGTGTCTTCTGTGTATCAGCTTAATGTGTGTGTGCTCGCATGACTGTCCCTATTGGCTCTAAGGCTGTCTTTCTAGCACTTGGCCTTTGAAATAGAACCTGCTATCTTTTCAGCATTTCAAAGTTCTCACTGACAGATCATGTGCTTTCCTCCGGCTACGGCCCATTTCTCATTTTATTTTGCTCTCAGTTGTTTTATGCACACTGTCTAGGTTGCCAGCTGAAGAAGTTAGAGTCTTGTTTTGCATGCAGGGAAAGAATCCTTGTTGAACCATTTGTACGATCGACCTGCTTGTTTGATACATAAGTGGAACTCACACTTTCTTGTTAAGCAATAGTAATTTTTAAATCCTTTTATTTTCTCCTTTTGTCAGACAAGGTCATGGTCCTAATTTTAGGCTATTGTAGGATTTAAAGACAGATGAGATTATTGATGATGCATTCCTGATTTTAGTTTTCCACCACCGATCTTGTTCATTCTGTATCAACCCATGAGGGGATTTAGTGACTACAGAAAACCAAAGGAGGAAGAGTTCAGTGTACTCGGAGGATGTTTGTGTCAATGTTATCTTTTAGGAATACTTGAGCAATGCTTCTATTTGGAATGCGATTACAAAACTATTCCCCCGAGCAGCTGGCTGTAGCCCACAGAAGACACAACTGTTCTGAGGCAAACCTTTGATCCACATCATCTGTGCTCCATTTAACAATTATTACCCCAGCATGAGGCTTCTTTGACGATTCTAAAATACAGCCACAGTGTGGGCCCCTTCATGTGGCATGGAATACCTGTGATAGCCTCACGGTGATGTGGTGTAGCAGGAGGAGGAACAGAAATGTGTCTGAATAGAGTTGATGGGAGAAGTCAAGGATGCGCAGTTTAATTGTATAACTGGTAGAGAGCGGCACAAAAATCTTAAATAAATTTATAGTGTTAAAATGCAACACGATCTCCTAGGATCCTTTGGTCCTTGCAATCTTTGGGATACTACTGTGTCCAAACTTTCAACCTGTGGGGACAAAGGTTCACACAGGAATACTTACCCCCAAATTACCCATCAGTTCACATAGAATCACAATGTAAAATTAATAAGTACTCATTTAAAATGCTAATTATGAGTGATAAAGGACAAAGAAACAAAAAAGAACATTTCTACAGAGTGGTAAGGAAACACCCAAGGCTATGCCCTCCCAACGCAGGTCAGAAATGTCACCTTCTGCCAGAAAGTCAGACAGCCAACATGAAGAGCTTGTGATGGCAGAGTCACAAAGAGGTTGCTATTACCACTTTTAACCTCTAATTAGAGGCACCAGTGACACCCTGTGTAACATTATTAGGCAACTGTCTTGAATAACTATAAAGCTATATACTTAGAAAGCATGCCAATACTAGCAAAAATTAAGGGCAATAGCCCTTTCTGGACTGTCCATCCATTTGCCCTGAATTAATTTCTGCAAACACTGTGTCACTGAAATGTTCATGTATTCGGCCAACATAAAGGCATGAGTAGAATACTAAGAGACTCTGAAGGATGTCTTCCTTGTGGACATCACTTCTGTGGACTTGGGGCTCTGTGGAGGAAGTCTTGGTGATTGTCAGCACCACCACTGTCAACTTACAGCTCCATGGAGGAACTTTACCCGGTTGTCAATATTACCACTGTCGATTTAAGGCTCTGTGGAGGAAGTCTACTGTGCTCTCATCATCACATGAGAGCAAGTGTGAGATGATGAGTGACAATGACTTTGAACCCTAAGGGTTGACCCCAGCCCTGACATCTTTATGCCCAAGTTTTCCCTTTGTTAGGAAGGACATAAGATCATTTGTTCTGACTATTCTTAAGGATATCATGACAATCAAACAGAAGATAACTGTGTGTGAAGGCAGGGCAGGGGTAAGGGACCTTAAGGGACCATAGGAAGGTCAGGGCTTTTCACCCTGCTGCCCACGGGGATCCCTAGTGGTATTCCCAGTGCATGAGTCATACCACTGACTAACTCAGTCAGAAGCTTTTGTGTGGGACTCAAGCATTCACTGAGGAATACTTTGCAAAGCAGCTGTGGCTTCTGCTGGAAGCTGTAGGGTGTTCAGGATCCCCTCTCCATGCAAGGTGCTATACTCTGCAGTGGGAACAGCATCCCACCACTGCTGATGGCCAAAAATGAGCACAGAGGACCACATTCAAGCCTATCGTCTCTCACACCTGGCTGTGTACCTCTAATTCAGAGCCATTGCACAGAAGATGCTGTGGACTTACAGAGAGTTTGAGAATTAAGGCAGTGAGCTGTAAAGGATGCAAAGTGTGGGGCACAAACACAGGGTACTAATACATTTCCCTTAAGATTCAATTCAAAGTACAGAGCATCTAACTACTGACATCTCCCCCACAGTAGAAAACAGATAATATGTAGATGATCACTACATAGCACTAGCTGTCCATACACTCATATGTATTTCTATGTTTCTGAAATGTACATGTTTTGATGTGGAAAAGATATTGAACAACATCACCAAATTTAGAGTGGAGATAGTTATGATGTAAAACAGAATTCAGAATCAGATGCCAACTTGCTAACTATAATTTTCTGGTTACTAAAATAAGTAAATTATCCTTTGGATGGATTTGGCAAGCTATTTTCATTACATTAGAAAATTTTTAAAGTTTTATGTTCTGAAGAGGAATGGTTTTCCTAATGCACATGGCTCTACATAGTCCTAAGAGTTGTTTAAAAGGTACTTGAAGATCAGTTTACTTTTGGAGAGTCAGTCAACATTACTTATAATTGTGGCAACAAACAGCTGGTGTATCACATGTTTACTGTTCGTTTTGGGAAGGGGATGGTTGAGCTTTTTAAAAAAGACTTATTTTACTTATTTGTGTGTGCTTGTCTATGTTAATTGTGGTTATATGTCTCTGTGAGTGTGTGTGTCTGTGTGTGTACAGAAGCCAGACGAGGGCAGTAGGCATCTTCCTCTATCAATCTCTATCGATTCCTGGTTGCCTCTGGCTCAACCCAGAGCTCACCTTTTTCCCACTATGCTGGAAGCCAGGAAGCCCCAGAGATCCTCCTGTCTCCACCTCACTCAGAGCTGGGTTACAGGTATATATGGGATTCCTGATTTGTGATTTGAGTACTAGGATCTAAATTTATGCCCCAACACAGCAAGTACTCTTAACCACAGATTCATCTCTCCAACTCCTTGTTTTGCCTACTGAGACAGGGTCTCACGTATCCCACGCTGCCCTCAAATTCACTATGTTGCTGAGCATGATCTTGAACTTCTGATTTTCCTGTCTACTTTCTGAGTGATGGGATTACAGGTATATGCCACTACACCCAGTTTATGTAGTATTGGGAATCAAACCTGGGGCTTTATACACGCTAGACAAGAACTCTACCAACTGACCTACATCCCTAGCCCTGTCTACAGGAATTCTGTCAGTACTGTTCATAGTTTCTGAGTCTCCGGGAGAAGCACTTTGAACTGGGATTTCACATCCCCACTCCCATCATCATTGCTCATGGAAGGTATAAATAGAGTAAGTGTGACCAAAGAATGTCTTCAACATAGTGTACAAATCACGCAGAATTATCATTAAACATTGAGTTTCTTTTTGAAAAGTGTAAGCACAGTAATCAGAGTATCAGATACTGAGTGGCCTAGACTTACTATTTACGTTGTACCTGATGAAGAAGGCAGTACAGGGTATGGTTTGCAATGAACCCATCAGATCCTATGTCTCAGTCATACCCTGAACATTTCTCTTTGTCCTGAAATAGTCAGATGGAAATACAATTACAAAAGCTTGACCCGGTGGCATAGGCTTAATCCCAGCTACTCAGGAGGCTGCTAAATTCAAGTCCTGCTTGAGTTACAGAATGAGTTCAAGGCTACCTCAGTGAGATCCTGTCTCGAAAAGTTAAAAAAGTAAAGTGGAGATGTAACTCAGTGGTAGACAATTGCTTGACATGTGGGAAGCCCTAGGTTCAATACGAGAGAGAGAGAGAGAGAGAGAGAGAGAGAGAGAGTGAGCGTGTGCGTGTGAGAGAGACAAAGAGGAAGAAATAGTCAGATGGAAATACAATTACAAAAGCTTGACCCGGTGGCATAGGCTTAATCCCAGCTACTCAGGAGGCTGCTAAATTCAAGTCCTGCTTGAGTTACAGAATGAGTTCAAGGCTACCTCAGTGAGATCCTGTCTCGAAAAGTTAAAAAAGTAAAGTGGAGATGTAACTCAGTGGTAGACAATTGCTTGACATGTGGGAAGCCCTAGGTTCAATACGAGAGAGAGAGAGAGAGAGAGCAAGAGAGTGAGAGCATGCGTGTGAGAGAGACAAAGAGGAAGAGAGAGAGGAAAGAAAATAAATATGCTCAAAATTTATTTAGAAAATCCAGATTCCATTAATTAATTAATTGTTGTAAGCTTTGCCTCTGAGTCTGAGCATTTTAGAGTGTATATGTGGGGGTGTTTACTATCATCTTCATCTGGATGGAACTGGTCCTGTTTTCCCTGGGATTGATTTGGCAACTTCCAGGGAGGCTCAAGAGAGTGAGCTCACAGAGGGGGAGGACAGTGTTGCAATATTCTTTAAGAATTAGTTTGAACATATGACTAGAGTCAATACATTTTTTTGTCCAACAATACAAAGGTCAACTATCCTCTGTGGCAGAAAACAAGTCTGAGGAAATTTGAAGTTGAGTAATGTGGATTTCAAGCAGGCACAAAGCCAGAGAGGAAGGGGCCACATGGGTAGGTAGGAATACCTGTTAAGGACACATGTGAGCCTCCAGTCTTGTGTCAGGGACTAGGTCAGGGCACCAGCTGTGTGTGGACAAACCTTGCACTTGGTACGCTCAGCACAGAGTGGCCTTGCCAGTTGCTTGGCCTGACAGGTGGCCATGACAGCTGAGGATGAGACAAGCCTCCGGTACTAAAACATGCTGTTTGAATTGCCATGGGTCGCTGTGATGTAGTTTCCAGAGTAAGTGCAGGGTACAGTGAAATATAAGAATTGTTTTACTATTATTTACTTTCCATGTGGGTCCATTGTACCACAGTCTGTATGAAAAATGGAAAATGTTAAACACCAATGCGTATTTTAGACTGTGCAAATAAAATGCTACAATTCTGTGAAGTGATTCAGTGATGTTTAACTGAAGGGCTGGCCTCACTTAGTAATCCATTAAAACCAATGTCTGGACTTGAATCCTGCAGGCCACTGCCCAGATGTCTCATAACCCCATTGTCTACCCCTGCCTCAGTTTCTTTCTGGGGAACATGGAGATCATGTTGGTTACTGAACAGGACTGTTGTAAGGATTAAATGCAATTATTCTTGAGAAATCCTGAACCAGAAAACAAGAGTGTTTATTATGTTCTCAGAAGCCATTTACACCACAGACTAAATGTCTATCATCATAAAACCACTGACTCGTTAAGGTCTTTTCCCATCCTGGCCTTTCAACGGATGAATTGGCTCAGGGGCAGAGGTATAGTTCTTAGTGTCAGTCTCATTAATGGATGGAACTATCTTGTTGCCAGGAAAACAGCAATAACTTGAAAAGATTGAAAGCTTGAATTATTTTATGCATCGAGTAGAGAATATCAAATAAATTATATGTATGTTGAAGAAAGCAGAGACATGTAAGGTCCTGTTCCAATATTCTTGCATTCAAGTTCACTCTACAAAGCAGTTGATTTTAAATTTTAGACTATTATTTATAGATAGGGAAATGCAGAAATCCTAAGTGTGCAGAGTGATTTTATACAAGGTGAACACAGGTGGCTGCCATCCAGACAGAGCTGCGGAAAGGTGGTGCACAGGGCTGTGCAGTCTAGCAAGGGTGGAGTGTGCTTGGCATTTGCAAGGTCCTGAGCTCCATCCTCAGCACCAGAAAAAACAAACCCAATGAGATCCAATACAGGTGGAGATTCCACAGTTACAATCCACTGACAAAAACTGATAATGGATCTATTTATTAGACAATTTTTATTATATTTGGAGTACCTTAAGTTAGTATATCTTGGACATTTTTTTTCTTTTTGGTATTTTAAAAAAATATTTTTTAATAACCACATAATTAGAAGAAGCATTTCATTACAACAGTGACATATTCAATAACAATTTCCAGAGCTAAAATGCATCTTTCAAAAAATTGGCTGTAAATTTCTGGGTTTACAGTTGAATTAATACAGTTATAAAATATTGTACTCAGTATAAACCCTATAAGACATAAAATTAAATGAGGGTTTAAACTTTAAAAAAGATCTCCATTTCATTATTAAAATACACAGTTTCATACAGAAAAATTCATTTTC
>NW_008357518.1:2464162-2464433 GCF_000622305.1 Nannospalax galili | reverse complement strand
CCTGCCTCTGCCTCCCGAGTGCTGGGATTAAAGGCGTGTGCCACCACATCCTGGGCACATGCGTTTTTAATCTCTGTATATCTGATTATTCCTGGTCACAGTCAGTTACTTTCTGAGCTCCTTAGCATCTGAGCATGGATATAAAGTCATCAGGTAGATTTCAATGGTAATGTTTTTCACATCTACTAGTTATTAAGGAGCAAATTTTTATGCTTTGAAGAATTTTTTTTAATAGACCCACTTCCCAGGTAGCACCCTCCCATAGCCTCCC
>NW_008357518.1:2451023-2463812 GCF_000622305.1 Nannospalax galili | reverse complement strand
TTTAATAACTACATGATTAGAAGAAGCATTTCATTATAGCTTTAACATATTCAGTAACACACTCCAGAGCAAGAGTACATTTCTTTCACAAGTGGGTTTAAGTTTTCGGTTCACAGTTGAATTAATACAGTGATACAATATTAAACTCAGTATAAGCCCTGTAAGATGTAAAATTGGATGAGTTTTTAACCTTTGAAAAAGATCTCCATTTCATTTTAGAATATGCTGTTCCTTGCAGAAAGACTCATCGTTTTTGCTACTAACACCGAGGTGTTGGCACTTGCATCTCTAATCTGTATGTATCTTATTATTACTAGTCATAATCAGTTGCACTTGGATCCTTGGCGCCTGTGTATGTCTATAAAGTCATGGGGTAGATTTCAGTGGTATTGTTTACCACCTCCACTAATTAGCATGACATAAATTTCCATGCTTTCTCCTCAAATATAATACATTTTTTAAAAAAATTGTTGACTTTTTTGTGTATATATCACACAGAACATCCCAAACCATCTCATTAGACTATACACCCACTTCCCAAATAGCACCCTCCCATAGCCTCCCTCCCCAGACTAGAGCCCTTATACTCTGATATCCCTGCTACTGTCTGCTGTGTTGTCAGCACCCCCAGCCATTTCCCACTACTTGCCCTTCTGGTGAATCTAGTCAGCCTATCTAGAGGTCATTGTTTTAGGAGAGTCAGCTGTTCCTCATCTAGCAGTAATCAGTTGTCAGTTTTCCTTTAGATAAGATCGGGGTCTGCTGTTTATTTTCCCAGTTCAATGCTGGGTTACTATCTGGGAGTCCCTTTGGTCACCCTGGCCAACAACTCAAAAGAAGGTATCACCTGTCTGGCATTGTTGCTTGTTATGTAGCCTTTAGCTATGCATATGGACTCTCAAGAAATTATATTGGCCCCTTTAATCTTTGGTTATACTTTCCTTTTGGGTGTTTAAGGCCATACAGTTGGCCCAGATAAACCAATTTATTTTTACTCTTAAGGTGGTTTGAGGACCTGTTCCTCAGGGGTCACGGGCTTGGGAGGAGCCACTGGCTCCTTTCTTTCACCAGTTCCGCCATGGTTGGCTTTGCTTGGAAGCATGGAGGAAATGATTCCTCTGTGTTGACCCTCTTCTTTGTAGACTGGACATTGGTTCAAGTCCATCTGGTGGGGTCTCCTCGGCCTCCTTGATCAAAAGGACAGGTGACCCACCACCATTACAGGACATTTTGAGAGATGCTCATAGTCCCCTGGAACTAGTGGACCTAGGAGGGCAAGGAGCAAAAAGTGTCCTTTATGTCCCTCTGACCAAATTATTATAGGTCTCAAATTATGTAATAATAACATCCTTAGAAGAAGCATTTCATTACAGCTTTAACATATTCAGTAACAATTTCCAGAGCAAGGATACATCTCTTTCAAAAGTGGCTGTAAACTTTTAGGTTCACAGTTGAATTAATAGTTATACAATATTGAACTCAGTATAAACCCTGTAAGATATAAAATTGAATGAGTTTTTACCCTTTAAAGAAGATCTCCATTTCATTTTAAACTATGTTGTTTCCTACATTTTTTAAAATAGTATTTTTTATTTTTTTAGAAGAAGCATATCATTACAGATTTAATATGTTCAATAACAGTTTCCAGAGCACAGATATAGCTCTTTCAAAAGTGGCTATAAAATTTTTAGGTTCTCTGTTGAATTAATAGAATTATACAATATTGAACTCAGTATAGCTTACTCTTTTTGCTAATAACACTGGGATGTTGGTGCATGGGTCTCTAATCTGTATCTGATTATTACTAGTCATAATTGGTTGCACTCGGATCCTTGGCACCTGTGCATGTCTATAAAGTCATCGGGTAGATTTCAATGGTAATGTTTATCACCTCTACTAATGAAATAAATTTTTATGCTTCCTCCTCAAATATAATACATTTAAAAAATTTCATTGATTTTTTTTCTGTGTGTATATCACACAGAACATCCCAAACCATCATGTTCAACTATATACCCACTTCCCAGATGGCACCCTCCCATAGTCTCCCTCGCCTGACTAAAGCCCTTATACTCTGTTATCCCTGCTACTGTCCTCTGTGTTGTCACCCCCCACCCCACCCCAAGCTGTTCCCCACCACTTGTCCATCTGGGGAATCTAGTCAGCCTATCTAGAGGTCTTTGTTTTAGGAAGGTCAGCTATTCCTCATCTAGCAGCAATCAGTTGTCAATATTCCTTTAGATAAGATTGGGGTCTGCTGTTCATTTTCCCAGGTCTATGCTGGGTTACTATTTGGGGGTCCCTTGGGCCATCCTGGCCAACAACTCAAAAGAAGGTATCGCCTATCTGGCATTGTTGCTTGTTATGTAGCCTTTAGCTATACATATGGACTCTTAAAAATTGTATTGGCCCCTTTAATCTTTGGTTATACTTTCCTTTTGGGTGTTAAGGCCATAGAGTTGTTGATTTGGAGGTGCTCTTTCTTTCTTTTGATTAACTGGGCCAGTGGTCTGTCAATCTTGTTTATCTTTTCAAAGAACCGGCTCTGTAATTCGTTAGTTCTTTGTATTGTTTTCTTTGTTTGGATTTCATTAATTTCTGCCCTGATTTTTGTTATTTATTCTTGTCGGCTGGGTTTGGGTTTCATTTGTTGTTGCTTTTCAAGTGTGTTGAGTTGCAATGTTAAGTCATTTATTTGTGTTCTTTCTGATTTTTTGATGTAGGCACTTAGAGCTATAAACTTCCCTCTAAGGACAGCTTTCAGCGTGTCCCAGAGGTTTTGTTGTGTTGCATTGTCCTTTTCATTTAGGTCCCGGAATGAAACTATTTCTTTATTTCTTTCTTAATTTCTATTTTGATCCATTCATCATTCAGGAGTGTGTTGTTTAATCTCCATACATTCATGTGGTAACTATGGCTTCTTCCCTCATCATTCAGGAGTGTGTTGTTTAATCTCTATGTGTTCATGTGGTGATTAGGATTTCTTTGGGTGCTGATTGTAAGCTTTATTGCATTGTGGTCTGATAGAATGCATGGAATTATTTCAATCTTTTTGTATTTGTTGAGGTTTGTTTTGTGCTCCAGTATATGGTCAATTTTGGAGAAGGTTCCATGGGGCGCTGAATAGAAAGTATATTCTTTGGTGCTTGGGTGGAATACTCAGTAGATGTCTGTTAGGTCCATTTGATATATGGTATTGTTTAATTCTCTGTTAACTCTCTGCCCTGTTGACCTATCTAATAGAGACAGTGGACTATGAAGTCCCCTACTATTAAGGAGTTGGGATGACCCTTGGCCGAGAGGTCAGCCCTGGTGTCCAGGAAAGAGGCTGGTGGGCCGTGCAACCCAGGGAAGCAGGGGAACTTTGCTTCTGGAAGTTTGATGACAGAATCTATCAATTTCAAGAATTTTCTGGTGGAGTCTTTAGGGTCTTTTAAATATACTATTGTGTTCACCACAAATAGGCCTAATTTGACTTCTTCCTTTCCCATCTACCTCCATGTATTTCCTTCTCTTGTCTTGTTGCTCTGGCTAAGAGTTCAATCACTGTACTGAGTAAGAGTGTAGTGTGGACAGCACGTTTCACTCCAGAGGAGGGTGAGGGTAAGCTCTCCTGTAAGGTTTTGCTAGAATTTGGCAGTGAATTCATCAGGTTCTTGGCCTTTATTTATTGGGAGACTTTTTATTACTGCTTCAATCTCATTAATTGTTATAGATTTGTTATGTTGTTCGTATCCTCTTAATTTAATGTCATATAATACATCCCTAAAATGCATTCAATTATTCGAGATTTTCCAGTTTTTAGTATTATAAGTTTTTAAAGTACCCCCTAATGATTCCCTGGATTTCTTTGGAATCTATAGTAATCTCTCCCTTTTCATCTTTAATTTTATTAATTTGGGTCTTTCCTTACTTTCTTTAGGTAAGTTTAGGCATTTGTTCATCTTGTTTATTTTTTCAATGAACCAAGTCTTTGTTAGGTACTACGTACTATTCATTTTTTTCCATTCCATTGATTTCTCCCCCAATTTTAATGTTTCTTGCCTTATGCTGCTTTGGGATTTGAATTATTTTTGGTTTTCTAAGATCTTGAGGTGCATCATTAGGTTATTTAAGAACTTTCTGACTGTTGCTGTTGTTGTTTTGAGACAGTCTCCCTGTACCCCCAGCTGACCTGGAACACACTGTGTAGATCAGGCTGGCCTCATTCTCACAAAGATCAGCCTGCTGGGATTAAAGGCATGTGCCACCAAGCCCAGCTAGGGTGGTTCTGACTTTTTAATGTAAGCACTCATAGTGATTAACTTTCCTCTTGGAACTGCTTTAACTGTATCCCGAAGGTTCCTGTAAGTTGCACTTTATTTTCATTTGAATCTGGAAATATTTATAAATTCAGTTATTGATTCCTTCAATGACCTACTGTTGACTCAAGAACATGTTATGGGGAAGGAGAGATGGCTCAGCAGTTCTGAGCACTGACTGCTCTTACTAGGGACTTGAGTGTGGTTCCCAACATCCACATGGCAGCTAACAACCACCTGCAACTCCAGTTCTAGGGGATGTAATGCCCTCTTCAGGCCCCTGCAGATTTTACATGCATGTGGTATACTTACATACATGTGGGCAACACACTTTTACATGTAAGAATTAAAAGTCAATGAAAAGTATTTTAAAAGAACATGTTTTCAGTTTCCTTGTGTTTGTGTGATTTCTGTAGTTTTTCTTAATATTGATTTTTGGTTTTACTGCACTGGGATCTGATAAGATATAAGAAATTGTTTCAGCTGCAGTGCGGTGAAATGCTGTTTTCTGGACATGACACGGCCATTCCACTAATGAACTCAATGAAGCTATGGTGACCTGCATCAATATTCTAGCAGGCAGCACCAATTGGGCTTGGTGTGTTCTACTGTAAAAAAAAAAAAAAAAGAACACGAGGTGAGTGGAGACATGTTGCAGGGTGTCCAGGGGCAATGGGAGGGGGGAGTTGGAGGTGGGTTACATCAAGACACATTGTACACATGTATAACATTGTCAAAAAATAATTAAAAGCTGTTCCAAAAATATTTCCATTTTTTGTTTTTAAGACTTCATTTGTGACCTATAATGTAATCAATTTTAGAGAAGTTTCTATGCTTTGCTGAGAATATGTGCCCTGTATCTATTGGATATAATAGTCTGTACAGATCTGATGAGATTATTTGATCTATACTATAGTTTTAAAATATTTTATTTATTATTTAGTTTATGTGTATGAATGTCCTGCCTGCATATATGTAAGTGTACCCATGTCATGTTGTCCCTGCTGAGGTCAGAAGAGGGCACTGGGTCCCCTGGAACTAGAGTTACAGATGGTTGATAGCCACCATATGGGTGCTGGGAATTGAACCCAGGTTGTCTGAAAGAGTACCTAGTGCTCTTAATCACTGGGCCATCTCTCCAGTGCCCATAGTGTAGTTTAACCCTGAAGTTTCTTTGTTGATTTTCAGTTTGGAACGACACATCTAAAGATGAGGCTATAGAGTAGAAATCACCCCCTGTTGTACTAGGACTTATTTGTCATTTTATGTCCACCAGTATTTTCTTTTGACAGTAAATTATTGTTAAATATACTATCCTGCTGAATTGAGGACACTAAACCTTAACCCTTTTTTATGTAATTGTTTACCTATTATCCAAACTTTCCCAAATCCTTCCCTCCTCTCACTAACCTCTCCCAGCATCTGAGAAACATTTTTAGAATAGCTTTGAAAGTTGGATATTAAAATAGTCTTGAGGTTGCTAAGACTATAGGAACTTGTGAGTCCGGACTGAATACATTTTGCATGATTCAATGGCCACAAGCTTATGAATGGTAGGGGTAGAATGTTAAGGGTTGGATATGAAATGTTCCCAAAGGATCCTGTGACCTCCCCTGGGCCCCAGATGGTGGTATTATTTGGGAAAGCTATGGCACCACTGGGATACAGAGTTTAACTGACAGAAGACTCCAGCCGTGGGCCCTGAGGGTCATAGCCTACTACAGCTTCCAGGCCTGCGTATGTTTTCTGCCTCGTGCTGCTTCTGCCATAGCTGTGAGCCATTCCTGTCACCATGCCTTCCTGTCATGGTGGACTGGGTTCATGAGCCAAAATAAATCTTTCTCTTTTAAGTTGGTAAGGACTCTGTGTGTGTGATCTAAAGCCAGGGCTTTTTGATGAACTTCACCTTTTACAAAATCCATGACTATTCAAGATCAGATACCCATTCATGTTTGCATGAGAACTCTCTTAAGAACCCTCTGCCTCTGGATTCACTGTGCAGCCCCACTCTGAACCTGGGATCACTCCACCGGCTCAGTTTCTGCCTCCGGATTCACTGTGCAGCTCTTTGGGGCCCAGGACATACCTCCTGGGCTCAGTTCCTCAGGGTATGAACAAAGGTACTCTTTTATTCCGCTCAATTGTTTCCACAGCAATTACTTTAATAAGGGGATGAATTCCTGTGAACTATAGTGTTTAGAAATATGAGTCATAAAATTGGATGTAAAAGGCATGCAATTTTATTTCCCTTACTACCACATCCTCCTCTAAAATGTTCTTACACTAAAACTCCACTGTCTAATTTGCTCAGTGAAGTAGTAAGCCCTCTTAGCCAACTAGAGAACAGTTTTTAAGACTCTAATACCAAACCTCTGCCATCCAATGCTCAGGGATCATTGTGGAAGAGAAGGTGGAAAGATTGTAAGGCGAGGTGGTAGAAGAGCATAAGGAGACAGTTTTTCCAGACAGCTGGGGGGTTCCTCATATTAATTCACAACAGTGGTTACAGCATGCACAAGAACCACATAAACTCCAGCCAGACAAAAATCCCAGCATAGAAGTGAAAAAGTGGGGCTTCCTGTCCCAGCTGCCACTGGAGAGCTGCAGCCACAGCTCCGCACTACCCCATGGTGGTGGTCCTCAACAATGGCCACAAGGTGACAAAGAACGTGAGCCAGTTGAGGCACAGCCTGGACCCCTCACCAAGCACACCAAGTTTGTGCCGGACATGATGAGGGAGGTGTGCGGCTCTGCGCCCTAGGAGCAGCATACCGTATAACTGGCTGTTCAAGGTGTCCAAGGACAAGCAGGCACTCAAGTTCAGCAATGCCAAGAGGAATGGGGAGGAGTTGAGCAACGTGCTGGTGGCCCTGAGGAAAACTGCCGCCAAAAAGGACAGCCCAGAGCCCACCTCCTGTCCCCTCAATAAACCTTTATAAACCCTCTCCCATCGTCTCCCCCCCCCAAAAATGGGGAAGAAGTAGGGAAGTGGGAATCCCAACTGAGACTGAGTACTGAGGAGGAAAGCTACTAGGAGAGGAAGTGTTAGGTTTCTTTAACCCACTAAACTCCAGTGGATGGAATCACTCTGAAAGGCACTTGGGGCCACAAATTTGACTTGATAAGACCCCCCCCACACACACACATACACACACACACATATATATTGCATTAAATTATCAAGAATTCAATAACAAGTGAAAACAAGGATCGGGAATATTTAAACAGTATTTTTCAGATTTTTAATACAACTACATTAGGTTTTTACCATTATTATGGCATTGATATTTGGGGTTTGATAGTTATATTTTATGGGCTATCGTGTTACTTGTTGGGTGCCAAACAATATCCCTACTATGTGCCATTATCTGCTACTATACCCAAACTATAACTCCAGGTATGACAATCAAAAGTGTTCCAGACATTACTTACTGATCTTGGGGCAGAGGATTGGGAGGACTGCTCCCACTGACAGCACCACTTAAGCAGTACCACTAAGAAGTGACCCATGACTCTGGTGTTTGTGACTTAATTTAGAAACAAGTTTCATTAAACTAAAGATTAGAAAAAAACACATCAGGAAAGCTGTGTTAAAATCAGCACAGTACAGGTGAACATGTAAATGCACTGGTATTCACCTATTCACATTAGGTGATATACTGAAACACAGTGCCCTATCTTCCTGGTCAACTTGCCTGGATTCAGAATCACCTGAGACCCACACCTCCAGGGGTGTCAGTGAGGGTGATTCCATATAAGTTTGACTGAAAAGAGAAGACCTAACCTGGGGGCGAATGGTGCCTTCCCATAGACTGGGGCCCAGACTGTACAGTGGGAAAAGGGGGCACGACAACATGATGACCATCAGCACTCATCTGTCTGCTTCCTGACAATGATGCAATGTGACCAGTTGCCTACATTCCTTTCTCCACACCTTCCCTGCTACAGTGGGCAGCACTTTCCAAACTCTGAGTCGAAATAAATCCTTCCTCCCTTAAATTTTTTTTGTCAGAAAATGTGAAAAAGTAATAAAATTTATGTAGATTTGAAAACTTCCAAAATCTTTTTTTAAGCATCAATGACTTAAAAATGCATTATATTCCATCCAAACACTGTAGAATACAGATTCTTCCCAGCTACCCATGAACCTTTCCTTAAATTAGATCATATAATTGGACACAAAGCAAGGCATAACAATATAGGAAAATTGAGGTGATTTCTTTATTCTCTCTGATTATAATGGAATAAAATTAGAAATCCACAGCAAGACAGATAGCAGAAAGCATACAAATTTCTGGATACTGAGTAACACACTGCTGAACGATGAAAGGGTAATTGAAGAAGTCTAGAAGGAAATTTAAAAATTCCTAGAACTGAATGAAAATGAAAATACAGCATACCAAAACCTATGGGACACAATGAAAGCACTGAGTCTTAAGATCGAATTTTATAGCCACAAGTGCCTACATTATAAAAACCAGACAAACCTTACATAAATAATTTAATGTTATATCTTTAGGACCTTGGGGAGAAAAACCAAACCCAAAATTAATAGCTAGAAAGAAAATATGAAGATCACAGCAGAAATAAATGAAACAGAAACGCAGAAAAATTCAAGAATCAATGAAACAATGGATTGATTCTTTATAAAAATATAAGATCAAGATTGACATATCCTTAGCTTAACTAATGAAAAGTAGGAGAAAGAGGATCTTGATTCATAAAAAGGAAACATTACAGTAGACATCAATAAAGTTCAGAGGAGCATTAGACCTTTAAAATTTATATTCCAACAAGTGAGAAGATTTAAAAGAAATGAGTGAGTTTTTAGACACATACGACCTACCAAAATTAAACCAAGAGGATGTGAGTAACATAAATAGGTCTATAACAAGCAAAGAGAGTGAAACACCACCCTGCCCCGATATGATGAAAATATTCTTAATAAAATGTTTGCAAACTTGATTCAAGAATACACAAAAAATATAATTTATCATGACCAAGGTGGTTTTCTTCCAAGAATACAAGAATGGTTCAACATGCACATTTCAGTGAATGTAATACATCACACAGGGAATCAAAGACGGAGATCACGTGATTATTTCAACAGCTGAAGAAAATACTTTTGGCAAATCTACCATTCCCAGATGATCAATTTCTGTAGAGACTAGGAATAAAAATAACACAGCTCAGGATAATAAAGGCTATATATGGCAACCAGGTAGCCAACACTAATGGGAAAAAAATCTCAAAACATTTCCTATAAAATCAAGAACAAGGCAGGCTGTCTGCTTTCTTATTCAAGATAGTGTTTGAATTTTAGCTAGAGCCATGGGACAAAAGAGAAAAATAAAAGATACAGATAGGAAGGAGGAGGTCGCAATGTCTTCATTTGTATATGATATGATTCTACATAAGAGAAAATCATTATCTCTGATAAACAATTTCAGCAAAATAGCAGAATAAAAATCAGCATATTAATGCATGCCAATTAGAAACATGTTAAGAAGCCTACTGTGGTGGTGCATGCCTTTAATCCAAGCACTAAGGAGTTAGAGGCAAGCAGATCTCTGTGACAGTGAGGTCAGCCTGGTCTACATAGTAAGTTACAGGCCAGTTGGAGCTACAGGGAGTCCCTGTTTCATTTTTTTTTTAAAAAAAAAAAAAAAAAAAAAAAAAAAAAAAAAAAAAAACCACAATAAACATGCTGAGAAAGAATTCAGGAGACAAATAGTATTCACAATAACCTCTTAAAAACTAAAATACCTTGTAATACACCTAAGCAAGGAAATGATTCTAGGCACTCTCTATTGCTGTGAGAAAACACTGACCAAAGCCAATTAGGGACGAAAGGCTTTGTTTGGCTTACAGCTCATAGTCCATCATTAAGGGAAGTCAAGGCAGGAACTCAGTAGAAACTCAGAGTCAGGAACTGAAGCACAGACCACAGAGGAATGATGCTTATTGGTTTGTTCTCCTGGCCTGTGCTCAGCCTGCTTTCTTATACAAGCCAGGACCAAACACTGCTTCAGAAGTGGCATCACTCATAGTGAACTGGGCCCTCCAATATCACTCAACAATCAAGAGTGTACATTCTCACAGGCTAATCTGATAGAAGTAATTCCCTAATTGAGGTTCCTTCGCTCGTCCTAAGTATGTCAAGTTGACAACTGAAACTATTAACACAGATGTATAAGATTTCCACAATAAAAATTTAAAATATCAAAGAAGGAAACTGAAGAAGACGCTAGGAGATGGAAAGACATCCCATGCTCCTGGATAAGGAGAATTAATACTGTGGAAATGGCTATACTACTAAAAAATCTTTATGCTCAATGCAATCCTATCAAAATTCCAATGACAGTCTCCACAGAAATAGAAAAGGACAATATTAAAGTCTATATGGAAGCAAAGTAGAACTTGGATAGTCAAAGAAATCCTGAGTAAAAAGAATAATTCAGGGAATATCACCATACCCAACTTCAAGATATACTACAGGGCTATAGTAACAAAAACAGTATATATAACATTGTGTGTGTGTGTGCGTGCATGCGTGCATGTGTGTGTGAGTAAAAGGCCCTCATATAAATCCTTATTTTTGACAAAGATTTGTAAAAACATATTGGAGGAAAGATAGCCTCTTTAACACATGGTGCTGGGAAAACTAGATCTCTGAATGCTAGAGAAGGAGACTATAGCCCTAGCTCTCACCCTGACCAAAAATCAGTTCTAGATGATCAATGATCATCCACACTGGTGAAGGACCTGAAACTTGGAAGCTGTTTCATGTAGGGAAAAACTTCATGATATAGGTGTGTGCATGGACTTTCTGAAGATGACTCCAGTCACTCAAGAAACAGTCTCAAGACTTGATAAGTGGGATAGCATGAAATTAAAATGTTTTTATTTTCAGGCCAAAGGAACTAGTTAATTGAGTGAAGAGACAGTCTAGGGAATGGGAGAAAATTCTTTGCTCATTACCTATCAGACAGGGAATTAATATATCTTAAATGTATAAGATTTCAAAAAATGGAACATTGGAACTGGAAAGATGGCTCAGTGGTTAAAAGCACTGGCTGGTCTTACAGAGGACCCTAGCACCCACATGGTGGCTGACAGCCATCTGTAACTCCAGTTCTTGTGGATCCAACACACTCTGACCTCCACGGCCACTGCAGGACATGGGTGCACCTACTTAAAAGCAAGCAATATACTCATACATATAAAAAATGAAATACAAAAAAATCGAAAAGCCCAGTGGGTAAAATAAACTAGTTAAATGAACAGACAATATTGAAAAGATTAGGTTTAAATGGTCAATAAACATAAGAAAAATATTCTGCATCATTACATCTCTAGGTATCAATTATAAATGATAACTCTATTGAGGTTTCATCTCATTCAGGTCAGAATTGCGATGTTTAAGAAAACAAAAATGAATGGTGATAAGGATATGAACAAAGGGGAACCTTCTACATTGCAGGTAGGAATGTAACCTAGTGTAGCCAGTATGGAAATTGGTATGGAGATTGCTCAAAAATAAGCAAGTAAGCTGAATGTGGCGGCACACATTTTTACCACTCAGGAGGCAGAGACAGGTGGATCTCTATAAATTACAGGTCAGCCAGGGCTATACACTGAAACCATGTCTCAAAAACAGAAACAAACAAACAAAAAAGCTGTATTACAGAGCTATAGTCATAAAAACAACATGGTACTTGCACGAAAATAGACCCATAGATCAATGGAACAAAATTGAAGACTCAAATATGAGTATGTGCAATTTCAGTCACCTGATATTTGACAAAGGGGCCAAGAACATCACAGGAGGAAAGACAGCATGTTCAGCAAATGGTGCTGGCAAAACTGGGATCTCCACCTGTAGAAGAATGAAACTAAATGCCTATCTTTCACCTTGCACAAAAGTCAACTCCAAATGGATCAAAGACCTCAATGTAAAGCCTGAATCTCTGAAACTGTTAGAAAAAAACATTGGCAGAAACCTACACCTACAAGATACAGGCGTAGGAAAGGATTTTCTAAACCGGACATCAACTGCTCAGGAAACAAGGTCAAGAATCACCAAATGGGACCTGATTAAACTAAAAAGCTTCTGTACATCAAAGGTGGAAACCAGGGAAGTGAAGAGAAAACCCACAGAATGGGAGAAAATCTTCACCAGCGACACATCTGATAGAGGTTTAACATCAGAATACATAATGAACTAAAAAAAAAAAGAGAGAGAGAATCAAGACAGGAAGTAACCCGATTAAAAGATGGGCTAAGGAGCTGAACAGAGAGTTCTCAAAAGAAGTAAAAATGGCTAAGAAACATCTTGAAAGATGTTCACCATCACTAGTAATTAGGGAAATGCAAATTACAACCACTTTAAGATTTCATCTTACCCGAGTCAGACTGACTAAGATCAAGAGAACAAATGATACCAAATGTTGGAGAAGATGTGGGGAAAGGGGAACACTCATCCACT
>NW_008357518.1:2444761-2450541 GCF_000622305.1 Nannospalax galili | reverse complement strand
TATACAAGGAACCTAGGGGATAAAGGGAAAGAAGGAACTCAAGAGAGGTAGGACCATAGGAGAAGGGTATTAGTAATGGAGAAAGGGGAGAAATAGGGGCACCTTAAGTGGGAAAACCATGATGGAGGGGTGAGACAATGTGAGTGATAAACAATGCCTAGCTAGTTTTGAAACCAGAGGGAACCATATTAGTCCAACAACCTACTGACAAATTATATATACCAGACCAAGAAATATATGTCTAGTCAAGGTTTATCTGGGAACAATTAGTCTTTGCCCAAGATTTATCTACATGGCACACATGTAGATAAAAGTATGAGACTCATGGAACTAACCTTCTTGGATGTTTAACAGACATACTTTGAGGCCTATACTAATTTGGTCAGAGGGACATAAATGACAGTTTTTGCTCCTTGCCCTCCTAGGTCGACTAGTTCCAGGGGACTGTGAGCAGCTCTCAAAATGTCCTGCAATTGTGGCAGGTCACCTGTCCTCTTGATCACATAGGCTGAAGAGACCCCATGAGATGAACTTGAACCTGTGTCCAGTCTACAAAGAGGAGGGTCAACACAGAGAAATCATTTCCTCCATGCTTCCAAGCAAAGCCAGCCTTGGTCGAGTAGGACCTTTGACTTATCTTCAAATAGGCATAACTGGTAAAAGAAAGGAGCCAGGGGCTTCTCCCAAGCCCATGTGACCTCCAAGGAACAGATCCTCAAACCACCTTAAGAGTAAAAATAAATGGGTTTATCTTGGCCAACTGTATGGCTTTAAACACTCAGAAGGAAAGTAAAACCAAAGATTAAAGGGGCCAATATAAATTAAGAATCCATATGTACAGCTAAAGACTACATAAAAAGCAACAATGCCAGGTAGAAAATACCCTCTTTGGAGTTGTTGGCCAGGGTGGCCCAAGGGACTCCCAAATAGTAACCCAGCATAGAACGGGTAAATGAAAGCAGACCCCAGTCTTATCTAAAGGAATATTGACAACTGATTGCTTCTAGTTGAGGAACAGCTGACCCTCCTAAAACAAAGCCCTCTAGATAGGCTGACTAGATTCCCCAGATGGACAAGTAGTGGGGAATGGCTGGGGGTTGCTGACAACACAGTGGACAGTAGGAAGGATAACAGAATACAAGGGCTCTAGTGGGTGGAGGGAGGATATGGGAGGGTGCCATCTGGGAAGTGGGTGTATAGTTGAGTAAGATGGTTTGGGATTTTCTGTGTGATACACATACACACAAAAGATCAACAAATTAAAAAAATGAATTATATTTGAGGAGGAAGCATAAGAATTTATGCCATGTTAATCAGTAGAGGTGATAAACATTACCATTGAAATCTACCCGATGACTTTAGAGACACATACAGGTGCCAAGGATCTGAATGCAACTGATTATGGCTAGTAATAATCAGATACATACAGATGAGAGATGCATGAGCCAACGTCTCAGTGTTATTAGCAAAAACAATGAGTCTTTCAGTAAGAAACAATGTCTTACAGGGCTTATATTGAATTCAATATTGTATAACTGAATTAATTCAACTGTGAACCTAAAAAAAATTATGGCCACTTTTGAAAGAGATGTATCTTTGCACTGGAAACTGTTATTGAGTGTGTTAAAGCTGTAATGAAATGCTTCTTCTAAACAAAGAAAAAAAAGAAGAAAAAAGAGAAAACAAAGATAAACACAAATAGATTTACCATATGAGTAACTCCTGGGTAATCACCAAAAATTCTTTTAAGTCAACACATTACAGAGAAACTCACATGTCTATATTTATTACAGCGTTATTTACAACAGGCTATGGAATCTATCTACGGGTCAATCAATGGAAGAATGAATAAAGAAAATATGTTAAAATACATAATGGAGTTTTATTCAGACATAAAGGAAGTTCTGCTGCTTACAGGAAGATAGATGTATCCAGAGATTGTCATACTGAGCAAGCAAACAATGCCACACGTTGTTCTCATTTGTGAATCCTAGATTTAATCTAGACACATAAAATCACTTATGAGTTCAGGACATAAAGTAAAAATGCGATTGTCTAGGGGAACACGGTAAGCGTAGGAGGGAGAAGAGATATTGGGTGGTACAGGGGCAATATGTTCAAAGTGTGTTGTGCATGTCTAGAAAATACACGAATCCCAATAGTACAAGTAATGAATACGTGAAAATAAAGGCCCCAAATTATCATCGTTCACACATCACAGCACAAGCTATTTAGAAAATGTGTCACACACATCAAATTTACTTACTTCTGTGATTTATTTTTACTACAAAATATTTACTTTCCCTTCATAAATAAGTTTAAATTTCTGGTTGTTGATATTTCTATTTTATGCTGAACTCAGTGGACTATTATTATAGGGCAGCTATTTGTAGAATCATAAAAATACCACCAGCATTTTATTTTAGAATCATACATCTCCACATTCAGCACTGCAATTTTATGCAACTTATGAAATGAATGTATTTTCTCAGTTTTTAAAATCTCATTTACAGCCTTCTAAACTCAGTGGGAGGGGTTTCACTCTGTTCATCTTCCTCCAGAATGCAAGGGACTGGACATCTAATCCTTCCTCTTTCTCTCTCCATCATGTGACATGTAAGGTTACAATGATTGGCTTTAAATTTAAAATGGAGAAAGAGCTGTTTACCTTAGATTGCAACCCATAAAAGCTTTCATCAACTTTAGAGTTGATTGAAGGTCAGGAGTATGATTGAAATACAGTTACATGACTTGTTCAAGTCAGTTTTTAATTCAGAAGTAAAATATTTTTAACAATGTAATTTATATATTGTAACATTGTGTGCATATGTTAACATGTTGCACATTAATATTTTCATTATGATGTGAGGTAATTCCATAGGAAGATATGTTTTTATAACTTCAAAAATACTTGCCATTGTAACACAATATAATGATACCAAAGGTCTTAGTTCATTTTAATGTTTACTTATTAACATGGTATGAGAGATCCACTATTAAGATAAAATACTTGTTTTACCACAGCTAAAAATGGTCCCTTGTTTCTTTGGAAACCATTGTTAGCAGACTTTCAGAATACATTGATAGTCTAAAGAAACCTTTGCCATGGGAAATCATTCATACTTCTTATGTCCTTGCAAAGGTGACAGTCGCCTCTGTGTTTAAACACACTGATGTGCTAATCACTGCAAACAGCTGCACTTGGCTCAGATCTGTGAATGGAAACCAAGAAAATTCCAAGGAAAAAGAGTCACACTGCTCAGGTTCATAAGCACTAAATGCATTTTTACTTGACGGACACAGAGCTCCCCAGTCAACCTGCATTTCTGGCTGGCAGGTAAGCCATCTGAGAAAAAGGCTGCTGGCCCTTGGTGCCCATGGCTCAAGGAGGGCATGACCCACACAGGTGGGAGGAGGGGAATGGTTCCAGAAGCCTGATGGGTCATAGGAACTGCTTACACTTGGAAGAAGGGGTGATCACAGAATGTATTGGGGCGGGTCACACTTGAAAATACTGCCATTTTGGGAGGTGTGTCTAAAAGGATTAACACAGTTGAGCAGATCTAAGCCTATCCAGGATAAGGACAGACACTTCCTGTTGTCAAGTTCCTACAGGGCTCCTGAAACACCCTCAGGGTTCATGCCTTGGTTTGCCCCGCCCCCTGCCCCCAGCCCTGTCAGCTTGGGCAGAGCTGCTTCCTGGCATGTTGTACTCTTTACATAAATCTCATGATAATCTTATGAGAAGAATCTCACCGTCTCCAGTTCACAAAGTCTTGGCCATTTCCCTTGGTACTGCGAGCTGCTAAGAGCTGATCATGCCAGCTTTCAACTCTATTTTCTCACTCACCTAATGATACACTCTAGCTGACATCCTTCTTTCATTAGAGTAAGCCTGCATCCAGGGCATACAATCCTCCTGAGCAGCGTGAATGGCTGACAAACACCTCTTGTCAAGGGTCATGAAGATGGCTAGCGTGTGGGTCAAGCTCTCAAGTATATGGCAGGCATGACCAATCCATCAACACTGTCCACTCTCTGCTGCTGAAAGGTAGTGTGGCCTCTGGCTTCTTGCTATGAGCCTCCCAGGCTGTGAAATGAAGGTGAGTTTATTTAAGTTGTCCTGACTAAAAAAAGAAAGCAGAATATATAAAACACATTTATTCCCAATAAAATTTCTCCATGGAAATGTGTGATGTTTGGTTATCTGAGAATTTGAATACTTCTCTTACTTGTGACTTATATGTTGAAAGAGTATATTAACCCATATTATTTTATCCCTTAGAATCATTTATTGCAATTATATTAATAAAGTAAACTTACATTATTATCCAGAAATTATTTCTTGGCACCGCTGGGATTCTGTAAGTTATAGTCAGCTAACAATAAACACAAATGTCATTTTTCTTTAGAATCCATTTCTGTTCAGCATGTTTCTAAAAATTTTCAAGTCTTAGTAATTAACTGTAGTTTCCAATTACACTGTTTTTAACACTTAGCTTTCATATGAGAACAATCCAACCCCAATTCAGTGAACATATGGAGATGTAGCTGTGGCAGGAAAATGAGCCTGACAAAGTTCTGATCTTGAGTCTCAGGTACAGAATTAAACCCCCAAACAGGATGTCAAGCATCTCCCTAGTAGATGGTCTTAAAAGAACAGTCATGACCAGCAATGCACATATGTGATAAACACTTTCTCAGAAATGTCTAGAATATCAGAAGAGCAGACATTTGTTTCTGACACTTAACATCATGATGATGAAAGTGATGGCTGGAGATAGCTATGCTGGTACAGGCAGACTTGTGACCTTGGGAAGTGGTGGGACATCTTCTTGCTTAGTGACCATACATGCAGAAGGGGACAGCACCATCCCATAATACCATTGTGCAGCTAACATAGATACAATATGCACAATGACTTGAATGCTGTCTTTCAGTTGGTAATGGCCTAGAAAATAAATACTACTTTTCACAACGAAAACTGTTCCATGGTGGGAGTGCCCCTTGTTTGGACTTAGGCTCTCTGGCTTGGAGCCACAGAACCAGGGGATGTAATTTGACAGTTTCATGTTTCTCTGTGGTTACCTATTACATCTTGGCACCCACATCATGCTTGAAGGCCATGGAGATGTGTGGTCTGGTTTCTGTAGCTCACAGACCAACCTCAGGGTACATAGCTTTTGTATGTGTTTGGCGATGCCACAGGTTGGGTCACTCAGACGTCAGCATCAGATTGAAAAGTTATGCTTTCACGGAGGAAGGTCAGTGGGGAGGAAGCCCTTGACATGACTTCCCTGTGGATATTAGGCCATGACCTCCAAAAGAAGACAATCAACCAATAGGAAGCTTTCCTTCAGACATCCACTTCTGTTATCCACTGGGCTCTCTCAGGTGAGGTCTGCCTTCCCTCTTCACAAGGGGACAGACAATTCCATATGCCCACCATACTACAGGGTACCTTGCTTGAGAGAATCCCTGGGTTCCATCCCTAAACACAGTTCCTGAAAGTTCTGGAAAGTGGTGGTCTTTGGGATGATTCTTACCTACTGCAGCTATCGTCAGCTTCCAGAATCTGCCTCATTTCTATGTCAGGTGGAGAAGGGGCTTTCAAGCAAGGTTGCAAACTTTAGCTGCATTGACACACAAAGCCCCACACCAGACTATGCACACACAGCATCTATAGCAAACAGTGCCTTGGTGAGTCTGCGCTCTCAAACCAGGGCTGCAAAGCACATGGCGTGGAGAACAGTAAGTGCTCTTACTAAAATGACTATATA
>NW_008357518.1:2433894-2444737 GCF_000622305.1 Nannospalax galili | reverse complement strand
TATATATATATGTTTTAGTGGGGTTGTTTATTTTTATTTGAAGTTTACTTATTATTGGCCTTGGTGAGTGCTATGGGTTCAGAATTTAGAATCAACATTTTATTTATTTAAAAAGAAAATAGATTCACTTAAAATTCTGTTTTATGCAGTATGACTGCCAAGAAAACTGCAGAGAGAGTGAAACAGGTACAGAGGGCATCATTCAAGACTGGTGCAGGAACCCGGTGTGGTGATGCATGCATGCCTTTCCTTCCTGCACTCTGGAGGCAGAGGCAGGCCAATCTCTGTGAGATTGAGGCCAGCCTGGTCTACATAGTGACATCCGTGCCAGCTGGGGCTAAAAGGGAGACCCTGTCTCAAAAAGACCAAAAAGACTGGTGCAGTAAGGAACAGAGACAGTACCTCACAGAAACACAAATGAGTCAAGCCTGTCTAAACCCTAGAGTGATCTAGGGATGTCAGATGGAAGCTACAGTGAACTCATGTTATCCAAGGATCTGGTCATTTCTGGAAACCAGGCTCCTCTAGTCCACAGAGCCTGGGATAGAGCACCCTGGCTTCCTTGACGATCACATTTCAAATGGTGCTTCAGGTTCTTGAGAAAGTTAGCCCAGAGTAGAACCTGGCAAGAAAACTCAAAGAGACTTAGATGCATTTCAAAGCTAGTTTAGCCAGGTGGAAAGGTCCTTTATCCACCATAGGCCTGTTAAGGTGTTTAAGAGCCCCCATTATCCCCACTCTCCTCCCAATAACACCTGCCTCCCACCATCCACCCACACACTGTAGCCCTTTGTATAGCCCTTCCTTCTTCCCTCCCTGCCAAACACTCCCACTTTCCCCACGTTCCCTCTGGTGACATCTGTTCCCTACTATTCCCCCTCCCAGGTTCTTTCTTTTCCTTTACCTCCATGTATCCTTTCCATTTTCCTGGCTCTGGGTGTTACATCAGAATTTATATGTTCACATATAAGGGATTGGTGCGACAATCCACAAATGAGGGAGAACATATGTCGCTTGCTTTCCTGCATTTGTGTCACTTCACTTAGTACAATAATCTCTAGTTCCATCCATTTACCTGCAAATTTCACAATTTCATTTTTTCTTACTGCTGATTAGAACTCAATTATGTAAATGTACCACATTTTCATTATCCATTCATTAGATTAGAGGATATAAGACCTTCCCTGGCTCTGTTTGTTAAGTCAGCTTCCATAGGGTCTTCACCCATGAGGAAGGACTGCCGACAGAGGAAGTCCAGTGTCCCGTTTACTTGGTGCACACACTCTTAGGTGAGTTTGACTTTCAGTAATGTCTGCACACTGGGACAGGATAGCCTCTGGTGTGATAACTGTCAAATTTATGAACACACACAGATGGCAATACACATAGAATGAGGCAGTGATTCCAACAACATCCCTCTATGGACTCCTCCCTCTACTGGTGATCCACAGACTTTGGTTTCTCACCTAGGACTTTTTAAACCAAAACAAGTCTGGTGAGCAGTTAAACTAATATAAAGCTTTGATTGGACAATACAACAACTGAACAGTTTTAAATTAAAATGTCTCCTCATTTTTGCTCATGAGCATACAACCTAAAACACCAGAAAATGCATTGTATCCTAGTTGTTTTCTTCTTTCTTAACTAGGATATTTAAATATTTTATTTATTTTCTTTAATTTTATGTGTATAAGTATGTTGCTGCATGCATGTAAGTGTACCTATGTTATGAAATGCCTGTGGAGGACAGAAGAAGATGTCAAATTTCCATGGAATTGGAATTATGGATGGTTGTTAGCTGCCATGTGGGTACTGGGAATCAAACCCTGGTCCTCTGCAAGAGAAGCTAGGGCTCTTAACCACTGAGCCATCTCTCTGGCCCCTTAACGAAGATATTTAGAATGAACTATATCACACATTAAATAGGTATATCACACAGAAATACTTTAGGTTTATATCCGAGAAATTTCATACAGAGTACTGAAATTGTTGATAGATGTTATTTTATTTTTATTTTTATAAATAATCTTAATTGAATTTTCATACCACGTATTTTGATCATATTTATACCCCCTCTCATATTTGTATCCCTCATTTCCCCCACCTAACTTCTCTACTCATATATATATGCATATATATGTAGATATATGCACATATATATGCACATATATGTATATATATGAATACATATGTATACATATGCACATATATGTATATATATGAATATACATAGTCAGGTTTGTGTCCCTAATGCTCTTCTGAGTGTGTTCTCCCACTCCAAAGCCTGATCAACCTACTAAGAATCTTACCCTCAAATGAGACAGAAGCTCGCCTTTCCAGCAGTCATCGATGGGCAATTATGCACATATATGTATATATATGAATACATATGTATACATATGCACATATATGTATATATATGAATATACATAGTCAGGTTTGTGTCCCTAATGCTCTTCTGAGTGTGTTCTCCCACTCCAAAGCCTGATCAACCTACTAAGAATCTTACCCTTAAATGAGACAGAAGCTCGCCTTTCCAGCAGTCATCGATGGGCAATAGTTCTGCAGGTAAGGCTGGGGTTTCTTACCCACTTCTCCATGTCTCTGCTGGGATTTGTTCACGTTGTCACCATTGCTGTGAGTTCATATGAGTAACTGATCAGTTGTCCGGAAAACCCTGTTTCCCTGTGGTCATCCAACACCTCTGACTCTTACAATCTTTCTACCTCCTCTTCTCCCTGAGCCTTTGGAAGCAGAACTTTGATATACATGTCCTGTTCAGGAATCAGTACTCCTTAGCCACTTATTCTCTGTACATGGTCACCTGTGGTTCTCTGTGTTAATCACCATTTGTCGCATAAGGAATCTTCTCTGTTGAGAGTTGAGAGATGCATTAATCTATGGTTATAACAATGTCATTAGAAATCAGTTAATATTATATTTATCAGAATAGTTGTATTGGGCTTTCTTCCATAATCTGTGGCTGTCCAGCCTCAGGCTCCTAGGCCTGATATCAATGTCAGATATGGGCTCCATCTTGTGAAGCAGACCTTAAATCCAATCAGATAGTAGTTGGTTATTCCTACAGTATTTATGCCCCTTTTGTACCAGTGGGCATATCTTCCACGCCATTTGTAGCTTACAGCATTCATAGCTGGGTAAGGTTGATGACAAATTTTCTCTGCAGATAACTTGCATAGCACCTTCCAGTACTATAAATGTTAGGCAGTAGAGATCAGGCTTTGAAGCCAGTACCATCTGGATTTCTCCTTGTTGGTTCTACAGCTAATGTATATAGTGTCTTAAGCAATAGGGTCTTACTGTAAAGTTCTGGTGGGTAACCAAGATCAGGAGTAATGGCTGCTATTTTTTGAAGGTCTGTTGGATGCTGGTTCAACAGCTTCAAAAGAGGGAGTCCATTCCTGGCATTGGGCTTTTACTTAGCGATCTTATGGTGTCTAGTAGAGGTCATCACCTCTACTCCTGTGTGAATGTACCTGTTATTAGGTAACTCCTTTTAACCACAGTGAAATTTCATCTTATCCTAGTAAGAATGATTAAATAAAACAAACAACAAATGCTGGCTGGTAAGGATGTAGAGAAGTGGAATTCATACCCACTGCTTGAAGCAGTCAGTACAAACTAGTGTAGCCACTGTGGAAATCAGTGTGATTTCTCAAAAAACTAGATGCACTATTTGCAGTCATACAAGTTTTCGGGATATACTTAAAAGACTCTTTACCCTTCTACAGAAATACCCATCCATACATGGTCATTGCTGCCCTTTTCATAATATCAGGAATTGGAAACAACCTAGATGTTCATCAGATGATGAATGGGCAATGAAGGTGTGGAACATACACAAAATTGAATATTATTCAGCTCTTAAAAAAACAAAATTATGAAATTTGCAGGTAAATGGATGGTAGTGGAAGCAATCATCCTGAGTAGCCCAGATCCAGAAAGGCAAATGACGCATGTTCTCTCTCACTGCTGGGTGCTAACTTTGAAACTTTAGATATGCATGTTTCAATGTGAAAATCAAGAGATGCTAGTAAACTAATAAAGTCTGCATGGAGCAGGCTTCATGGGAGGGAAGGTAGAATGCAGTGATATAAAGGAGGAAAGGGGAATACTAGAGTAGGAAGGGTTAATGGGGGTGTGTGTATGAGGATAGACAGAGGAGGGAGTGTAGGGATGGATAATAGATAACAAAAGGCCTTTAGAAAAAGTCATATGGAAGCCTACCACAATAGAAGATACTGAAGGAAGATGTTATTTTTAAAAATGAATCAACTTGTCTTGAGAACAATGGTGTACATATATCTGTGAAAGATGACAGATTGGTATAGCTCCTCAAACTCTGTTTTAAGGAAAAATTACTTTATAGTTCTCTCTCTCTCTCTCTCTCTCTCTCTCTCTCTCTTTCAAACACACACACACACACACACACACACACTCTGAAGGATGGTGAGGATATGGTGCTGAGTTTTGGATACTCACGATAGATAAAAATAGATCATTGTCAGTTGCCCTGTATGTTAACATTTACATGGCCAGAGACAAACTGTCAAAAAGTCTCACAAAATATTCAGAAAGCTGCCGAACTTGGCATTCCCAAATATTGAGAGTTTGCAGGAATTGTGAAGGTTAAAATTGCTATCCAAAATAATTCATGATAAAAAGTGAATTTGGGATAGTTATTTTTTTTAATCTCTGTAGCTTTTGCCAAATTCCTCAAGGCCTCTGAATCAGTTTCATTATGTTCACAAAAGAATAGCAAAATTCCGAAGTCAGAAATAGGGCTCTTTTTCAGGAACTGCAGAGGAAATCCTTCCAAGCTGGGCTCTCTACTGCTGATTTCAGTCACCACATATAATACTATCAAAGAATCTGGCACCTAGATCCCAGTTGAAGGAGAGAGAGAGAGAGAGAGAGAGAGAGAGAGAGAGAGAGAGATTTTCAAATGTTTCCAAGGAAAGATAAGTGCTTACTGTGTATCCTGTATTAAACAGAGACATCAACATGTCTTTGATGTTATTTGGAGAAATGAAAGATACTGGTTTTTCACAGAAGGCAGGTAGAGCAAACAAAATCATTTATACCGATGCCCCGTATAATCTTGGTCATAATTTAATGTCTTATAAAGTTTAGTGTTTCTGTTTCAGTAGTTTGTAAATGGTAAAAATCATCCAGATTTCACCTCCACAAGAGATCAGGCCAAGAAAAATTGTTCAAACTAAATTAGATGGTGGTGTTATGATTGTATAGAGTGAGGGGCAAGATGTGGGGGTTTCAGCATGACCTGGGAACCAGAAACAGGCTATGGAAGACTCAGGGAACTCATGAAAACCATCACACTGTCTCCTTGTTGTCTTTACCATAGTTTGAGACCAAAGCTAAGCCACCAGTCAGCATCTAAGAAAGACTCAGAAAAGTAATGTCTTTATTTTTACTGAGCACGGAGGCTGTCAGTTCAGTGACAGAACATGGGAAAAATAATTTTAATCATAAAGTGGTGGAGGTTGAAAGAAACCTATACACATGTGAAAGGTCTACTTCCTCAGAAAATAGAAAACATCAGAAAACATAGAAAGATGCTGTCATTTGCAACATCTTACCTGCGACTCAGAGACTTGCCAAGGAGATGATGAAGTTTACAGTCCCAGCAATAGAGTCAGAGATACTGTAAATCTTTAAAATACAATGCAGAGAAAGCAGGCTGGTGATCAACAGCACACTGTGTTCTGCAGTGTGCAGAACCTACTAACATACGGGATGCAAGCGGCAGGTGGGAAAACCTCACCAACGTCCATTTGCCTGTGCACAAATAGTCTGGAGCTACAGGTGAATGTGGAAGGAAGCAGGGAGGCAGGCATTCAGGGAGACAGGCATTTAGAGGGTCAAGGTCTGTTTCATTTGGCTGTGCTCTGCATGTGGATCTAAAGCCCACTGCAGATATAAGATGCAATGATGAATGCATGGAAAATCAGGGCCCAAGCCGTACTTTTCATCTCTACAATATGTCAAACATTAGGCCTTGTTGTGCTTTAAAAAGTACATTACATGGGGCTGGAGAGATGGATCACCAGTTCAGAGCACTGACTATTCTTCCAGAGGACCCAGGTTCAATTTCCAGCACCCAGATGGTTGCTAATGACCATCTGTAACTCCAGTTCCAGTAGATCCAACACCCTCATCTGGCCTCTGAGGCGCATTGCATCACACATGGTGCACTTCCATACGCGAAGGCAAAGAAACCCATACATACAAAATAAACAAAAATACATCACACACACAAATTGGATCTATGAAGAAGTACTGCAAAGAACACAACAACAGAGCAAACAGAAAAGTAAATGCACAGTGCAGACCCACACAGGTGAAGGACGATGAGCACAGCTGAATGATAACCAGGCCTGGAGGACAGCAGAGAACTCTGGAGCCCAGGCACGCTGTCCCTAAGGAAACCTGCTATTCAACAGGAACAAGAGCACAGCATCCCACCCAGACATGTTTCACTACGGCAGCTGAAGTTCCAAATTCCTAGAGCAGCTGTGCCAATATTCACATGAGTGAATGTGAGTGAGTGTGTGTGTGTGTGTGTGTGTGTGTGTATGTATATGAAACTAAACATGTTTGTATGTCATATGTGGTCCAGGAGAACCAGTATATCACCCTCTTCATGCATTAAATGAGAATTCATTAACTATTTAAACCTAAGAGTGTTAAAAATAGAAAGTTCTGGCAAGAATGAGAAGAAACTGAAACCCACATACGTTGCCAATGGGAATACGAAATCATACAGCCACTTTGGAAAATAGTTTAGAAGTTACTAAAAAAATTCAAACTACCATATAATCCAGCAATTCTGCCAAGGAATCCAAAACGTCACCTTCATGTACTATGTGTAGACAAAGATCCATAGCAGTATCATTCATAAAGTCAAGAATATCAACAAGCTCACATGCCTTCCTGCAAATGGAAAGAGAAATAGAGGGTGCTATAGATATTTGGTTTCAGTTTCAGCATTAAAATAAATGAGATGGAGATATGTGCTAGAGCATGGATGAACTTGGGAAAATACACAATGTGAACAGAGTCAGGAAAAAGAATTATGTAGGATTTAAGAACTGGATATGTGAAAAGGTGAGTTCATGGAATGGAAGGAAGACTGATGACCACCAGGGGAGAGGAGGAGAGGAGTGGATAGTGACTGCTCACAGGATGGAATTTCTTAGGGGGCCAGTGGCTGTGATCTCCACATCGATTGTGATAGTTGTAAAACTATTATTTTTATTAACTCTTTGAGAGCTTCATATAGTTTATTTTGATCAAATTTACCCCTCTTTCATCTCCTCTCAAACCCATCCCCACCTCCCTGCCCCACACCCCAACTTCATGTCCATTTTAAAAAATCCCATTGAATCAAACTTGTGCTGCCAAAACCTCTTGAGTGTGGGTCCGTGCCCTGGAGCCTGAACAGCCTACCAGAGGTCACACATCCTTGAAGAAAATGGACTCTTCCTCTCCCAGAATCCACAAATTGCCAGTAGTACTCAGCTAGGGCTGGGACTTTGTGCTCACCTCCTTCCTCCATGTTGGGCTTTTGTGTGGTTTGAGCTTGTGCAGGTCTTGGTCATGTGTGGCAACTACTATAGTTTGTATGTGCAACTTCCTTGCTGTGCCTGGGAGAACACTGTTTCCTTGTCATCCACCGCCTCTGGCTATTGACTGTGACAATTTTTGCACAGCTGTGTGAGTGCACTAAAAGTCACTGTTTGGAACACCTAGAAAGCATTATTGTGTGTATAAATTATATTCAAAGAGCAATGAAAAAGAGGAAGTGGAAACTCAGGGGTGTATTTTTTCTTATGCGTCCCTCATTAAAATGCTATTAGAAAAGGGCTATGATAGAAATAAGGAGGCACAGGTGTGGCCACTCACTGCGTTGACAGTAGACACAAGGCTTTCAAATTAGGGAATTACCCTGGCCTCCTCGCCACATGGCAAAACCTGACGTTCTGGCCCCAGCAGCCCCATGTCTTGTTTGTATTGTTTTACTGGGGCCTTTACAGTGTTTAATGTAGCAGACATAGCCTGTAGGTGAGACAATGAGGCCTCTCGTTTGCTGCAACCCACTCCAACCCATGCTGTTCACCACTGTCCCTGCTTTGTGGCCTCTGCCATGAAAATACAATGGTAGGATGAGTAGTATTCATGTTTGACAGAAAAATACCAATTTCTGGAAGTTTGAACATGGTTGGTTGGAGAAGAAGCAACAGATGAAGACAGATACTCGAGTCCAGAGTGGTGGTTCTCAGATGATCTGTTTTCATGTCAGTTAGTAGGATCCCCTCCTCACACCTGAGTGTCAACACACCAGACTCAGAGCTGTCCAGCCTTCTCTGTAGGTGACCACTACTCACCAAGGAGGTGCTCGTAGAATTGCCCTCCAAGTCACTTTCCTGCTTCCTGACCCAATGATTATTCTAATACAGGCTGTGAGTGACCAGGTTTGTCCTTGCAGAGAGGTTATGAGAAGCTCCAGCCTTTTCATGTCAAGTATAAGGAGTCACTGAAGCTCCTACCTGTTAATGAGGCCCTTGTGATAGGAAGAAGCCAGATTGACAACCTGGAAACCTGAGCCCAGAAGCAAGGGGAAATAGGTGGGAAAAGAGCATCTATGGTGCCTCAGAAGACATTCATTGATAAAGAAGAAGGTAGTATTAAAACAAAACCAAACAACTCAGAAAATTAAAAGTGGGACCCAAAAATTTTAAAAATATTTAGTAAGTGACCTGAATCAAAACTCAAGAAAATAGCACAGGAAATTGAATAAAGTTGAACAGAATGGAAAATAGGAGTAAAAAGATAATATAATATTGATTCTATGATAATACTGATTCTATGAAATCGAAGTTCAAGTACTTTAAGCTAATTGAAACTCCATAAATAATAATAATTATACTACTACTACTAATAAGAATAAGCCAGGAAAAATAGATGGAGAAATGGTAATAAAAATATAAAATATTTTCCAAGATCAATGATAAGAGTCTACAGTTTAAAAAAATGTAAGAAATGTCCAACAAAATCAATGAAAAGATATTCATGATAATTATATTATTATAATGACTAAAACCAACACATTTCAAGAGACGCATCTGAAATTTCTAGAATGGGTGTCAGCAAAGGGATGAGAATCAGAAAAGAATCAAATTTCTCATTCACAGTAAAAATCACAACATAAGGATAGGTGCATTTGAATTATAAGAACACAATTTTTTGAGTTTGAAATTTTGTTTCAGGAAGATTTTCAGTGAAGTGAAATATTATAACAAAGACATTTCTGATTATCAAAATTCAGTATGTTTACACATATTTATCTATATTTTATGAAAATAAGGAATATTTCTAAAATATAGACTCACTAAGATACTTAGACAAAAGTAATCCATCTCAGAGCACCAGTAAAGGAACACAGAACAGGAGCAGGGTAGACTTAGGGAATGTAGATTGTAACGGGGAAGCAGAGGACCCAAAAATTTCACCAAAAAGGGGGCGGATGTAAGGCTTTTGGCACTGTATTTGGGATATTAAATAGCACAATGAAGGCAGATGATAAAAGAAGTAGAGGACCTAGCAGTCACAGTAAATAGAGAATGATTTGAATAAATGAGCAGTTGAATACACACTAACTGAAATGGGAGAGAGGAAGGGAGAGGTGTAGGCAGAGGTAGAGAGAGGGAAAGATGGACAGATACACATATAGAGACAGACAGACAAACACACACACATATGGGAGAGAGAATTTTCAATCAATATTCAGATTTGTAATTTCACAGTTGAGGTTTTTCTTTGGGGAGACATCACTTCCCAGTTCATAATATTGTTCAATTTATTGAGTATTTCCATACCAAATACAATATTTTCAAATAGATTCAGGTCCAAGTCATCAGCCCAAACATACAAGATTGATTATAGTTAAAGTTTCATTATCAGCAGCTGTCCTCAGGCTTATGCACTGAATGTGGAGATTTAGGGGGTTCTGGGGGCGGTGAGGAATAACTGAAAGATGCTGGTTACTTGGGGTGAACCTCTTAAGGTTATACTTGCTCCCTTCCCTGAACCTCTCTCTGTTTTCTCCCCAACATGAGGTGAACCTCCTCTACCACAAGCTCCCATCACCATGGTGCTCTGATCAAGTCCATGGGGCCACAAAGACAGGCTGAACCCTCTGAAACAGTGAGCTGAATGAAGTAAATCCTTCCTCCTCTCAGTTACTCTGTCAGATATTTAGGTCACTGTTCTACAAAAGTAACTGACATAACAGTTCCTCTACATCAGGTATTTGAGGTAAATAGTTATCATACAGAAAGTGATTTGTCTTTTAGTTTAGAACTGGTTTCTTGGGTCTCTTTAATTTTATCATATTCATTCATTCATTCATTCTCTCTCTCATTTTTTTTTTATTTTGAGGCAGGGTCTCCCTGTAGCCATAACTGACCTGGAGCTTGCTCTGTAGACCAGGCTGGCCTCCATCCCACAGAGATCCACCTGCCTCTGCCTCCCGAGTGCTGGGATTAAACATGTGTGCCACCACACCTAGTTGGGTCTCTTTAATTTTATCATATTCATTCATTCATTCATTCTCTCTCTCATTTTTTTTTTATTTTGAGGCAGGGTCTCCCTGTAGCCATAACTGACCTGGAGCTTGCTCTGTAGACCAGGCTGGCCTCCATCCCACAGAGATCCACCTGCCTCTGCCTCCCGAGTGCTGGGATTAAACATGTGTGCCACCACACCTAGCTCACATTCTCTCTCTCTCTCTCTCTCTCTC
>NW_008357518.1:2423184-2433787 GCF_000622305.1 Nannospalax galili | reverse complement strand
TGCCTCCCGAGTGCTGGGATTAAAGGCATGTGCCACCACACCTGGCTCTTTTTAAAATTTTTTAATTTATTATTTTTATTTTATGTGTATATGTGTATTGCCTGCATGTAGGTAAGTGCACCCGTGTCGTGCAATGCCTGTGGAAATCAGAAGAGGCTGTCGGATCCCCTGGGACTGGAGTTACGGACAGTTGTTAGCTGCCATGCGGGTGCTGGGATTCAAACCCAGGTTTTCTGCAAGAACAATCAGTGTTCTTAACCACTGAACCATCTCTCCAGCCCCCTCTCTTTTGATTTTTATGGGATTGTTATGTTCTTTCTCTGTCTCCTCTCTATAGACCAGTTCTAAAATTGTGAAAATAGAACTTCAGGTATCTGTAAATGTTTGGTCATACAGTGTGAGGTCTGATTTAGAATGCTACTTGCCACCAATTTGGTAATGTCAACAGAGCAGTGACCCTTCCTTCCTTCCTTCCTTCCTTCCTTCCTTCCTTCCTTCCTCCCTCCCTCCCTCCCTCTCTCTCTCTCTCTCTCTCTCTTTCTCTTTCTTTCTTTCTTTCTCTCTTTCTTTCTTTCTTTCTCTCTTTCTTTCTTTCTTTCTCTCTTTCTTTCTTTCTTTCTTTCTTTCTTTCTTTCTTTCTTTCTTTCATTCCTGCCTTCCTTCCTTTGTTTATTTTCCTAGGATGAAACCCAGGGTCTGGAGCATGCTAGGTAAATACTTTGTCACATAACTATATCTCCAGCTCTCAGCCACATCTCCAGCCCTTGCTTTGTGAGACAAGATCTCTCTGTAATCTAGGCTGGTCTTCAATTCAGCATCTTCCCTCTTGGTTGCTAGGAATTCAGCCTGACTTTCAAATCGTACGGAGCTGGCCTGCTTGGTCCTGTGATAAGCAGTAATGTGAAAATGAAAGTTACTGATTTTCTATGTTCAAATCTATTGTGTTAATTTTGTCAGTCATTAAAAGTCTCAAATGAGCTGCCCATTCAGCATTCATGGAACCCACACGTATGTGCACAGCTAAGAAGAGATTGATGATACAAATTTAAACGCCTAACAAGCCAAGTTGCACATATTCAAAAATACAAGAGGAAAAATTGTCTAGCTAGTAGTCATTTGTATTTGTGAAAAATTGGAGATATAAACTGACATGCATTAGAGCCAAAAAGAAATTGTGGCCAAGTTAATGTTGGTGCCATTTTAATAAAGTCATTTTACAATTCCGTATGCTTCCCTTCCAGCTAGAGTTATACACTCCATGGTTCCTCAGGGTGGCCTAAGGCATCAGTTCTTGGTCAAATTTCTGAATATATATGCATATATATATTCATACATGTACTATATATCCACAGTAGAATGCGGAGCCTGAAAATTAACAAAAGTATAATAATCATCATAAATGTAGTTAGCATGAATACTAATAAATATATTCAGGTAAAAGAACATGTGTATGTACACCCACACATATATCTATCTATAAATCTGTGAAATGTCAAGCATTCTTATTCTAAGCAGAAAGTACAACATTTGACTTTAGTTTCAGGGTATGAGGTAGTGTAAATTGATTTGCATGAAGCAAGGAGGCATGGGAATTTCCCCCCTTATCTTGCCAACTACACATCTTACGGGCTCACAGGAGCTCTGGGGGCTCTTCCAGGAGTCTGCTGGGACATCCTGGGACCCATGTTCTGCCTTCCTCAGCACATAGTTGTGGTTTTTTCCAACTAATTATTTCTACCTATAGGCAGCATCATAGGGCAGAAGCGTCTCCTGT
Source organism: Nannospalax galili (assembly GCF_000622305.1). Classification (NCBI taxonomy): domain Eukaryota; kingdom Metazoa; phylum Chordata; class Mammalia; order Rodentia; family Spalacidae; genus Nannospalax; species Nannospalax galili. The sequence goes on along the minus strand of NW_008357518.1, from coordinate 2,432,013 downwards.
TCTCGGGGCACAGGCCTCATACTTCCCAGAACCCCTGGTTGTCTCCTTGGGCCCTCTTCTGGCTCCCCAAAACCAAGACAAGCTCCTCAATGTCTTTCAGCCTCTCCACTAGGAGAGGTGGGCTGTCTGAGCTTCATCTCAGCCAAAGCCCTGCGGGAGGGACGAAGAATTTGTAAGTGAATTATAAATATCAGCAACTTGATGGACATGAAGAGAAAGTTACTAGAAATATGAAATTAATTTATTACAGGAAGCATCTCAGCCCCTAAAAGAAAGGAGATGTAAGCCTGTCAAACTTAAACCACATTGGAAATGCTTAAGGCAAGAGGGTGGGAGAGACTTGTCTAGTTTAACAGCACATTTAAAATAAAACCACAGCATCCAAGCCAAAGAAAGGCAAGTCTTTGGAAATGAACAGCACAATCAATTTAAAGGGTGCCATTTAGCAGTGTTGTTGCTGGGAAAACACAGGTACTGACAGGTGATTTTTATTTGCAAGTCTATAATAGGCCACAGGAGACTCAGCACCCAAGAAAGGAGTCTGGGGCAATGTTTGCTCATGACATCCTTATGAGTGTACAGTGAAGAGAGAAAACTCGAATACACCACAAATTATTGCTGCAAATTGACCTTGATCCCTTCAGAGTTCTGTATACACAGTTAGAGCAGGTAGTAGCAGTTACTCTTTTCTTTTTGCATTCCCCCAACATTGTAAAGTGTCAGCTGGAATTTAGAGGAGGACTCTTTACCATTTCACCATCGTCACTGACAAAAATCCAAGTAAACAAATCGAATTCACAACACAGTTTTGGAGACAGAGAGTCGAAGTGTCTGGAGAAGTTCTGCTTCGGAGAAAAGCAGAAAACTAGAGAGATTGCTGGACTAGTAGAAAGGGTGAGGGTCTTTGAGTTATGAGGGGCTTTGTTCTACCTCCCTGCTCCCCCATAATTAGCAGCATTAAAAGCACCTGAACAGCAATAGGTATGATTTTGCAAAGGGAAAAAACTCGATGGGGCTGGGGAATGGACGGACAGATGGGGCTGGGGAATGGACGGACAGATGGGGCCAGGGGCCAGAGGGAGGTGGTGGGGGGACAGGACGACGACTGCAGGCCTTGTGTGTTTGAGCAGGGGAGGGGAAAGGAATCACTTGGAAATGGGTAATGAACCTGAGCTAGGATCACAACCTGAAGGCCTAAGGAGCAAGGAGCAGGTGACACAGGCAGGGCCTCCCGACTCCCACCTCCAGCTGTTCCTCTTTCCTTGGTAGATAAGAGGCAAGAACGTTCCATACAAGCAGGACAGAGAAGAGGAACCAAGCTCTCAGAAGCTCCCACTACCCGTGGGTCCTGTTTGTACTGAGTCTTTGGCTTCTTCTTCTTCCCTACAATACTTGTTTCATGACTTTCTCTGGGGAGAGTGAACAAGTATCTATTCACCTCAGCTAAGGTCCCAACAACATGCCAAAGAAACAATTGCAGCCAAGTTTAGCTTGATGACCCAATGAGATTAACGTAGTTACTTAACAAAAAGCACAGGGGACTTGGGAAGCTACATCCCCAGGAAAGCCCTACACACTTCCGACTTTTCCTGCTAATTCTGGAAAAGTTATTTCTGGTATGGAGAGTGGCTCCTTTCCTCTTATAATCCTTTCAGGGGTAGAATTCCTGGGTTCTATGCCCTTCCTGCCCCCTCTGTATACGGTGGCAACATCCTATTTTTCTTGCAAGCCAAATGATAACTTCACCGGAAGTATACAATCCCTTATACTCTGTGGTCCAACCTACTTACAACTTTGGTAACTTCACCCCACCCATCTCTATTACAAAATTCCATAATCAGTTTACCTCGTGATTGCTTCTCTCTAACATCCCTAATCAAGAAAATTATCAGTCATGTGTTAGTTGTTAGGTTATAAGTATCTCCACACCTTTCCCTTTTCTCCATCTCTATAGACAATGTCTTGGTTTGGGAAGTCTTTGTTTCCTAGACTATTTCATTACAACATTTAACTCCAGGTCTCCTTCAATGGTCAACACAGTTCTTGAGTGCATGCCCAGTCATCACAGGCTGAGAGGACGGTTTGGAAAACTTAACTATGCTAGATGCCCCTGATGAAGTCCTGATGAGGCTTCTTATCCATCAGGCAGAACAGTTTGCTGCTAGGCAGGGAACACTGATAGACAATGATAGAAATGTCTTCTAATCAGGGTTATTCAAAAACTGAATCCACATGGCTAAGAATTAGAGTTGCAAAGCAAGTCCATGCACTGCTTGCTGTTTTTTTCAAACAAAGTCTAGTTTAAAAAAGAAATCAGCTGAATGAAATGATGCAGAGGGTGAACAAACTGATCTATTTCAGAGCAGTTTAATTTTGCATCAGACCAGTAGCACAGGGTTTGCCCTCTGGCAGGGGATGCAGACAGCCCTGCAGGAAGGTCCCCTCCTTTCTCTCTCTGTCTCTGTCCTTGTCTCTGTCTCTCTCTCTCTCTTCTGCTTTCTTTTGTGGCACTGGTGTGACACAAGAATAGAGCTCAAGGACAGCAACTACAAGAAAATATGAGGTTGGGGCTGGAGAGATGGCTCAGTGGTTAAGAGCACTGGATACTCTTGAAGGGGACCCGGGTTCAAATCCTAGCACCTAGCAATCATCTGTAATGCCAATTCTAGGAGGACCCAACCCCCTCTTCTGTCTTCTGTGGGCATTGCATGACATGGGTGCACTTACATACATGCAGGCATAATACTCATACATATAAAAATAAATATCTGGTATAATAGTGCCTCCCCCAACCCCCGAGTTGCTCTTTGTGCTCAGGGTTGCTTTGGCTATCCCGGGTCTTTTGGGCTTCCATAAGAATTTTTACTATACCAGATCTCAAAGTATACTACAGAGCTATAGTCATAAAAACAGTGTGGTACAGACACAAAAATAGACACATAGATCAATGGAACATCATTGAAAATCCAAACCTGGGTACATGCAATTTCAGCCACTTGATATCTGACAAAGGTGCCAAGAACACACAATGGAGAAAAAAAAGCATGTTCAACAAATGGTGCTGGCAAAACTGGATCTCCACCTGTAGAAGAATGGAACGAGATCATTATCTTTCACCTTGCACAAAAGTCAACTCCAAATGGATCAAAGACCTCAACGTGAAACTGGAAACCCTGAAACTATTAGAAGAAAATATTGGCAGTAACTTACAAGATATAGGTGTAGGAAAGGATTTTCTAAATCGGACAGAAGTTGCTAGGAATTAAGGTCAGCAATCAATAAGTGGGGCCTCATTAAACTAAAAAGCTTCTCAAAAGAAACAATCAAAAAGGTGAAGAAAAAACCCACAGTGTGGGGGAAAAACTTCACCAGTGACACGTCTGACAGAGGTTTAACATCCAGAATATATAAAGAACTCAAAAAACAAAGAAGCAGGAAACCAAATGACCCAATTAAAAGATGGGCTAAAGAGAGAGTTCTCAAAGGAAGAAATAAAGATGGCTAAGAAACATCTCAAAAAGTGTTCAACATTGTTACTAATCAGGGAAATGCAAATTAAAACCAGCTTAAGGTTTCACCTTGACCCAATCAGACTGACTAGGATCAAGAGAACAAATGATATCATATGCTGGTGAGGATGTGGAGAAAGGAGAATGCCTATTCACTGTTGATGGGATTGCAAACTCATGCAACCCCTATGGAAAATAGTGTGGAGAACTCTTAAAAAACTACAAATGAACCTACCATATGACCTAGTTATACCACTCCTTGGCATATACCCAAAGGACTCATCTTATTGTAGAGACACTTGTATAACCAGCCACCCTTCCCAGTCAACTGTATGTAATTTGGCCTTAATCACACATGGTCTCCTGGATTTGGGTATGACTAAAGTATATAATCTGGGAAAGGCTAGGAAGAGAAGGCTTGATCCATGCTGGTTAAAGGCTTTCCAGTGTGCATACACTCCAGTCACTCATACACCTTGGCAACCCCTCAGTCATCTCTGTGAGTAAGTTCAGTAAATTCATTGGTTTCCCAGGAAACCTTTAATCAAACATTGGTTTGATGCTAGAACCTTAGAATGGGATAAACATTGCTTAGTATCCCCAGGAAATAATTCTCACAACAGATGGAAAATTTATTTGTTAATGCTATTATGTCTCATAATTATTAAAAACATCCAGACTGCTCTGGCTTCTTCCATGCTGAACATGGATATAAGGGGATATGCCTTGTAAAGGGTGAGACAAAAATAATATACACATAATCTTAAAATTTCCAAGGTCATAGTTTAGTCAAATAGTTTAATGAACAAAATATATATCTAGTCAAGATTTATCTGAGAATATTTGGCTTTTCACCCAAGCTTTATCTACATAGCACATGGTAATTAAAAGTGCCAGACTGGTGGAACTAATGTTTTTGGATATTTAACAGCCACACTTTGAGGCCTATACTAATCTGGTCAGAGGGACCTAAAGGACCATTTTTGCTCCTTGCCCTCCAAGGTTGACTAAGTTCCAGGGCACTATGAGCATCTCTCAAAATGTCCTGTAACTGTGGTGAGTCACCTGTCCTCTTGTTCAGGGAGGCCATGGAGACCCCACAAGATGGACTTGAACGAGTGTCCAGTCTAGAAGGAGGAGGGTAAACTCAGAGGAAACATCCCATCCATGCTTCCAAGAGAAGCCAGACATGGTCAAGCAGGACCTTTGACTTATCTTCACATAGATGGAACTGGTAAAAGAAAGGAGCCAGGGGCTCCTCCCAAGCCCATGTGACCCCTGAAGACCATATCCTTAAATGACCTTATGAGTAAAAATAAATTGGATTGTTTGGGTCAACTGTATCATCTTAACCATCCAAAAGAAGTATAACCAAAGATTAAAGTGATCAGTATATTTCCTTAAGAGTTCAAGGTATTACACTTCCCAGACATTAGCCTTAAGTCCATATAAAATATTACTTAGACAATTATTTCTCATTGATGATGTTGTTTCTAATCAGAATGTGCTGCTCAGATGTAAGACTTCAAATCTTGGTCTACAATACTGAAGTGCCCACCTGTAGCTAAAGGAGACAACCCACTGTTGTTGTAAGTGATGGCTAAATTTGTTTTCTCCCCCTATCTAGAAGCCTTTGTGAGGGAACTGACAAGTCCAGCCTTGGCAGACAAGACAAAAATGAGGAGGAACCCAATAGAGGGATGCTTTTGGAAGCTCTCCTCAAGAAACTCCAATGGACTCTGACATGAACATTTGAAATTTGCCTTGTTCTGACTTTTTTCTGGTTCCGTCTAGAACTTGTAATGTTAACTACTCTTGCCTTTACTTCTCCTTCACATCCTCTATTCACCAGTCAAGGAATTTCTTTTCTCCCTACAGTTAAGAGTTATACAATTTGGGAGTCTTTTAGATAGACCCACTGAAGGAGCACCCCAGTTTCCTCACCCTGCGTCCCTGTTCAGCATGGAAGAAGCCAGAGAGGTCTGAGTCCTGATTCCCTATGGGCAATTTGGGTAACCTCTTCAGAGACTGGTGTGGTAAGAATAGGAGGTAGGAACTGGCTAGGTAGTTAGGGTAACAAGACCCCAAAGAAAAGTAATCAGTTTCTTGGCTAAAAGTCAAAACGTCCTTGGGCCTCTTAGCAACATACTCTATTCCGAAGGCTGATATTCGGTATGAGTATTCCATGTGACCTCATTTTGCCTTCCAAACTAAACTCTAAAGCTTTGAGACTAGGAATCCTGTTCTAGATTTCTTAAGAATCTAGCCCATTGTCTTTAGCATGATATTTCAAAAGTTTGTACAATATAAGTATTGATTAAGGATAAAAAATAAATATAAATAAATCAAAAATGAAGATATGAGGTTGGAGGGGAATATATTAGGGGTATTATGGGGAGGGTCAGAGGGGGAATTAGGGGGTAGGTATGACAATATTTTGTTGTATATATAAGATTATCAAGAATAAAAAAGTATTTTTAAAAGATTAACATATAAGCTGGGTGTGGTGGTACATGCCTTTAATCCCAGCACTCAGGAGGCAGAGGCAGGTGGATCTCTGTGAGTTCAAAGCCAGCCTGGTCTACATCGTGAGTTCCAGGACAGCTGGGGCTACAGGGAGACCCTGTCTCAAAAAGACCAAAAAAAAAAAGATTAACATATAATAGATATCAATCAACAAAAAAAGGTTTGCAAACATTTCTCACTTCTACACGTAAAAGCAGAGTTTGCACAGAACAAGCCCACGACATACCAACAGGAGAGGTGGGTGCTACATAATCACCCATAAAGCGTCTTGGGCCTCCTGGCATAGTCTTTGAATATGTGTCTTTTCCCACCTCATTAGCCCACTCCCATTCTGGAGTGTGTCTTTCTTTTTCTTAACAAACTGTCTCTATTTGTATTACTAACCCTGCATCCCTAGTGCCATTCTTGATCTTGGGACACAAGAACCTGGACACTTTAGCAGACACCTCCTGGACTCTGATCTGCACCTATAATTCTGGGGATTAAGTGGGGCTCTACCACTGAGCTGTAGCATCAGCTTACATAGGCCACTATTTCAAAATGACTTTTGTAAGGGTGAGCTAGACTATAATGCTTTCTCTATATGTTCTGCCAATGTTTCCCTGTCACTCATTAGACCCTCTACAAACCACTTGTAGGAGTCAATCCCAATACTCTAATGAGCTAGCCCTTAGGTGCTTCTAGTACTGACTTCATACATGTTAATTTGTTACAAGAGCACTGAGCAATTTGCATGCCTGACCTTGACATTTTCTGCTGTTGCATATGGCTATCCTCTAGCAAAGACACCATGGACAGATGCCTTCTTTCCAGGCTTGGTGGCACCAGTTTACTTGCTTAGGATCATCACAGCTAAGCTTGCTGACTGTTACACTGCAAAAAATGAGGGACAGGGAGAGGCAGCCACATCTCCCAACCAACCAGTCAGCCCTCGTTGCACGACAATAGGGGATAAAGGTACATAAGGTGGAAAAGATGTGGAGGAGTTTCTCTCACCATTTTTTGTGGCTGTGGGGAAGTTACTGTTCATGCTTGGATGAAGACTTTCCAGTGCAGCCTTGGGGTGGGGGCCACGCACATTCCTGTAAGCAAACCCTCTCCCACTGCTCTGTAACTAAGCACAATAAACTCACTGGTTTCCCAGACTGCAGTTTGGTGAAATAAAACCCCTCAGTTTATCATAGGTACCAAGTCGGGGAGTGAGCCAGATGTTTGTGCCGCCCAAAGGGAATTTTAGCTACATCTGTCCCTGACACGGTAGGACGTTCCTTCTAAGAAGCAGATCACTTTCTCATCTCCTTGCTAAATTCGAAATTATATCTCATTCTTCAAGAGACAGGCCTGGTGCCAGCATTCCTACAAATCAAACTTTGCCTCATAATATTTTGTAAAATATCTACTTTAGAGTTTATATCATCTTTGAAGATAATTATTGTCATTCGCCATATCAAATTATTTAAAGTCAATGATTTTGACTTAATCATCCCATATACCCAAAGCAAAACATCATCTTTGAGGTTGGAAATGTATGTATGAAGCAGAATAAATCTGTCTTCTCAACGTCACCACTTTTAGAGCTCTCCTTTTTCCTAGATACCCTGCTCTCATGTGGCACTAAGCAGCAGAGCACCCTACACATGCCTATTGGGGTTCATTTTCCTCTCAGAGCTGTTGTGTCCATGTGGTGACAGTGAGGCTGTTGTATCCATAATGTGACAGTGAGGCTGTTATGTCCATGAGGTGACAGTGATGCTGCTGTGTCCCTGTGTTGACAGTAAGGATGCTGTATCCATGTGGTGACAGTGATCCTGCTGTATCCTTCTGGTGACAATGATCCTGCTGTATCCATGTGGTGAAAATGAGGATGCTGTATCCACGTGGTGACAGTGATGACACTGTGTATCCATATGGTGACAGTGAGGTTCTTGTGTCCATGTGGTGACAGTGATCCTGCTTTATCCTGGTGGTGACAGTGAGGCTCTTGTATCCATGTGGTGACAGTGATTGAGATCTCAGGACTGACATAGTGACATAGTAGCCTCATAATACACCTGGAAAAGGCCTGTGTGTGGTTGGTGGCATCTCACCCATATGAAGCCACTGACTCAAAGTCACAGCTCCCTGAGGAAGGTTTATGTGGGTAATGGTAAGGGTGAAGACAAGAGAAAATGGTGGATGGATCTTGAACCAAATGAGGACACGCAGTTTCTGTTGCCCCCTTAATTATCTCCATTTCTTTACATTTTGCTGGAGGTTCTGATTTTACATTTTCTCTGCTTCATAAGTAGGCACTAGGGAGAAGAGCTCAGAATTTCTCAAAGAGGGTGAACAGCAGTAGTGATGAAGACACTGCTCAGAAAATGAGAAATTACTTTCCCTTTTAGCATGAGGATGACTGTTGTGCACGGGGATTCTCTTTCTTCATCACCATCATCATCATCATCATCATCATATAAAATATATTATTTTGGGGTTAGAGGGATTACTCAGCAGTTAGGAGCACTGTCTGTTCTTGCAGAGGACCCGAGGTCCATTCCCAGCACCTACATGGTGGCTAACAACCATCTGTAACTCTAGTTCTGGGAGTGTCCAAAGCCTTCTTCTGACTCCATAGGCATTATATGACATGGCATGGGTGCACTTATACACATGCAGGCAATACACTCATCCACATAAAAATAATTTAAAAATATACTATTTTAAACTCTGTTGTAATTACTGTGATGATACTTCCTTCCTTCCCTTCCTTCCTTCCTTCCTTCCTTCCTTCCTTCCTTCCTTCCTTCCTTCCTTC
>NW_008357518.1:2416558-2423147 GCF_000622305.1 Nannospalax galili | reverse complement strand
GTCTTATTGAGACACAGTCTCCCTGTAGCCCCAGCTGGCCTGGAACTCCCTATGGAGATCAGGCTGGTTTTAATCTCCTAGAGATCTACCTGCCTCTGCCTCCTGAGTGCTGGGATTAAAGTCATGTGCCACCACACATGGCTCCTATTTCTTTTTAAAAATTTCACTTATCCTGGGGCCTGGTAAGATGGCTCAGCAGTTAAGAGTATTGCCTGCTCTTGCAGAGGACCTGGGTTCCATTCCCATCACCCATATGGTGGCTAACAACTGTCCGTAACTCCAGTTCCAGGAGATCCAGTACCCTCCTCTGACTACCATGAGCATTGCACAACCTGGGTGCCCTTACACACATGCAGGCAGTACACTCATACATATAAAATAAAAATAATAAATATAATATTAAAAAAAATAAAGTAAAAATTCATTTATCCTTTGACAGCGTCACACAGCTATAGAGTGAGTCTGAGTTGTTTCACTCGTTACCTTCACTCAGGATCTCTTCCTCTTCCACTGAAACCCTTCTCCTTTGACTTTCATGCCCCCTCTCTTCTCTCTCTCTCTCTCTCTCTCTCTCTCTCTCTCTCTCTCTCTCTCTCTCTCCCTCCCCCCCGAATTTAATTGTGATTGTTTGCATGAGAGTGGGTAAGAGGCTATTTACTGGAGCATCAGCTACTTTTCAGTGAGCACACCATGGATAATAAAAATGACACTGTTCTCTAGCAATCATTAACTGCTAACGGCTCCTCAGGGAGGGAAGGAGCCTCATCAGCCCTTCTCCCTTCCATGGTGGAATGATGCTTAATCTTGTACAGGCAGCCATAGCTGCAAAGAGGTCAGGAGTGAAACCACCACGTCATGTCTAAGAGATGTTTTTTTGCAACACATTGCCATATCCTCCTCCAGGTTTTTCATGCTTTCCAGGCCCTCTTCTGTGAGGCTCCCTGAGCCTTGGAGATGGTGGTGTGGATGTCCCATTCAGGGTCAAGCACTCTGCCATCACCTATTGTTAGAATTCTGAATTAACTGCCACTTGAAGCTACAGAAAGCGTCCCTGTCAAGGACTGGAGGCAACAATATCCTATGGGCATAAGCATGAGCATCATGAAGTACTTTAAAGACACATTCATTCAGCAAAACACTACTTGCAGGTTACCTTCTAGGGCCTTCCCAGCCATAGGCTCTTGACAATTTACAGTACCAAGGTTGGGTTCTCTCTTGTGGAGTGGGCTTCAGATCCAATCAAAAAGTGATTGATTCCCTGTTACAATTACTGCCCTGTTGCATCAATAGGTACATCTAACTTGACAAGTCAGCATTGTACCTCACAAGGTTCACAACTGGGTACAACCGGTGATGGCTTTTCTCTCCCAGCAGCCTACATAGGAACTTCTAGAACTGTGAGAGCTAGCCAGCAAGGAGGAAGAGTTCCAGCTCAGTTCTACATCCAAAGGGCATACCACATCTGTCTCTTTCTCAGGATAAGCAGAGTAAGTGTCCCTCTTGTTCTGAGTGCTCTATTACAGTCCTAGCTCACTACTCCCCTTCATTGTTTTCATGTATCTGTCAGATAGAATTTGCTTTCTTCTACCACTTACTTCTAACAGTGATAGAATAAGCATAGTCTTTAAAGAAAATATGTTATGACTTGCTATTTATTATTAATTTGCTTAAAGTTATTTTGATGGCCTAGGTAGACCCTAAAAATCTAGATAACTCAGTTTAATGGGGAAATTAGTTAATGTAATTGCTTCTGTGTGCTTTAGACATCTCATTCATGAACTGACTTATAAGAGAACTCTTTAAAATAAAATAATATTAGGAGAGAATGAAAACAAAAATATCTTTCTTCTGTTCATGATAAAGTCCATTTGAAATAATAAAATTTGTAGCCACCTAATTTGCTATTCCATTCATGTGAAATGTCCAGGACCTGGTGATCTATGGAGGCAGAAAGTTTATCACTTTTTATGTTGAGCCTGGGGAGATGGAAATGGACTGAAAATGTGTAGGGTTATTCTCTAAGTGATGAGAATGTTCTGGAGTTAGACAATGGGGAGGATCACACAATTCAGGGCACTGAAACCACTGAACTGTCACAGGGTGAATTTTGTGGAGTGTAAATGATATCACTATAAAAATGATATGGAGAGATGTCTGTGGTTTTCAATGTGCCTCTGAACTAAAATCACAATAGCTTTTCCTGATGAATGTCCATTATTTTAAGGACACACACACACAGACATACATGTTAAGACACACAGGAGAGAGAGAGAGAGAGAGAGAGAGAGAGAGAAATATACATAAAATGTACTGTCTTTTCTTTCAAAGGGAGTTTTACCTTCACAATGTAAACTAAGAGTCTTCAAGAGTTAACCACAATCTACATTTTCTTTATCCCCCTGTGGACACTCAGAGGCTGAGGCCTGGAATGACAACTGACTTGTGCACATTTGTATAAGGTTAAAGTGTGTATTCAAAGTTGCACCTTGCTCTCAGTAGTCTTTTGCTTTTCACCTGCAATATTTATTTTTGCCAGTGTGTAAAATTATAAATGTAAGAGATAAAATCCTCTGTCAAAAACATTTTAAAGCTATGTGTGTGCCTGCCTTTCTTTTCAGTGCCCTTGTTATAGAGCTAATATCTACCTAATATTGTTAACATGTCAGTTGTAACGTAGCATTATAATGTGTTTTCTCATTACCACCCCCTTACTTTTATGACTCTGGCTGTGTACCAGGATGCTCAGACTCTATTTTTATGACTCTGGCTACATGCTGGAACCCCACGTCACTAAATTTTAAAGATTCTTACTAGATTGCCCCTTCCCCTTTTAATTAGTCAGGTTTAGATTGTACATGTAAACCTCAACTAATGAGGAACAGCCGAGCTCTCTTTCAACTTAGGTGTAAAGGGAGAGGCCATCTTAACAAGGTGTGTTTGCTGGATTAAGGGCAGCCTGACATCCTTCTGCAGAAGTAAAACTTTTTGCCTTGCTGAAATGCCTTGGATCATGTGATCATTTTCTTGATACCCCACACATTTCTGACAACCTGGCTCCCAACGTGGAGTCCTTTGCGACCAGGCGTCTTGAGGATGGACTCCATCCTCAGAGGCACACACCACTGCCTTGATACAGCATCTTTGGATGTGCAAACACTCCCTGGATCTGGAACTAACAGAAACCCCAAATTAAAGTAACTTCTATGCAGAGATACGTGCCCAAAGCAAGCACTGTGGCAACCAGGTAACCTTCTGCCTGAGTCAAGGTAGGAAAAGCTAACAAGGAAACCAGTACTCTTGATGGTTGGGAATTTTCAGAGGATAGGAGTATGACAGAGAGGTCAGTCACAAAACTGTTCAAAAAATGAAAAACCTCCAGTGCAGGAAGTTGAGAAAGTCCAGGGATGACTGAAAATGGAAGAAATAAGGAATTTTCCTCTGACATTGCCCTGATAGTTCATTAGGGTAGATGTTGAGGGTCTGGGAAACAGCTCTGAACTGGAAAAAAAAAAGGCTAGATGCAGAGGTGCATGCCTGGACCTTCTGCCTGAGTCAAGGTAGGAAAAGCTAACAAGGAAACCAGTACTCTTGATGGTTGGGAATTTTCAGAGGATAGGAGTATGACAGAGAGGTCAGTCACAAAACTGTTCAAAAAATGAAAAACCTCCAGTGCAGGAAGTTGAGAAAGTCCAGGGATGACTGAAAATGGAAGAAATAAGGAATTTTCCTCTGACATTGCCCTGATAGTTCATTAGGGTAGATGTTGAGGGTCTGGGAAACAGCTCTGAACTGGAAAAAAAAAGGCTAGATGCAGAGGTGCATGCCTGGGACAGCTACTCCTGAGGCTGAGGCAGGAGGTTGGCTTGAGTTTGGGAGTTTTGGACTGTAATGTGCTATGAGGATGGGGTGTCTGCTCTAAATTGGGAGATTACCTCAGAGGAAATACCAGATTGTTTAGGGAGGAGGAGGGGAGAGGTCAGTTGATACCTCCGAACCCCTGCTAGGGATATGGTGGAGTGAGGTCTTGGCTTGAAATCTTCCTTTCATGAGTGGGTTTGGGGCCAGATCTGAGGTAGAGGATGGAGCACTCGCCATCCCAGGGGGACTAAGTTCTGTTCCACCTAGCTCCTGAACAGGAGTAGCTGGACCAGTGACCAGGCAGGGTGTCAGAAATCACCATGCAATGCTGGCCTCACTGTTGTGTTACTCTGGCTGTGCCTCTGGCGCCATCCCAGTCCATCTCTGTGTTTTGCCCTTTCCGGCTACCTTGATTTCTTTGCCTCTGTGTCTCTATGTTCCTAACCAGCTAAGGGGCAGCCCAGGGCAGGGTTTAGTTTTGATTTTGTTACTATATGAACTAATAAATAGGGAATGGGGGATGGAGTCAGGGATGGCCAGGCAAAGGCTATTACATAAAGGAGATGTTTTATGATGACCAAGGGCATATTGCCTCATGGGAACTACAAGCCTGATTTATCCTGAACTCTGCTTAGGAGGACCATGCTCGGGTTCAGAACTCTACCTTCCATTCCCTCATCTATTCAATGGTGCCCCATCTTGTGTCTCCTGGGAACCTGGCCCTGGAGGTGTGGACTCAGATATGCATCTCCCTATGCTCCATATATGCTAACAGGCCTTTCACAGTGTGGGGCTCCCTGGCCTATAGTCTGTTCTCCCTGATAGAGACCATAGATAAGTATTTGTAAAGTGCATGAATAACTGTCTCCCCACAGTCCTTGCACTGGACTTATAGATACGATGGGCCTCTATGTCCTTCCTGTCTCTATATGGGAAAACTGAGTCCTCACAGGTTTGGGTTCAGCACTGTGCCTCTGGGGTCCCTCTGTAAAGCATGGTGACTAGATGGGTCCTCCCAGATTGATGTGAAATGCTATCTAAGCCCCTTATGGGTAAGTTGCTACATAATCTCCATTAGGGGAGTTATTGGGGCCCTCAGGCCATGTACAACATAATTCTCAGGGCTTATAAATGCATAAAAACTGTACCCTAGCTAAGCAAGTCACTGAAGAGTGCCTGACTTGCTCCAAGGTTAGTAAGTGAGCCCTGAGGTAACAACTTCTAGGAGGGAGGAAGCCAGGGCTGAGAGCATTCCAAAGCGTGTAAAATGCCAAAGGTTAGCCACTTAAAGTATTTATTTGTAATAGCCAACTCATTAGGTTGAGACAGTGCCCCTGCTGGGGTTACTGCCAATAATGAAGTCAAGATACTTTGGGAAACATCAGACCTAAATTTGGTATAATTAAAAATATTAACTCAAACAATGGGACCCACTTTATTTCCATTGTTATTAGCGGACTTATTCAAGCCCTCAAAGTAAATTGACTGCATCGTACCCCTAGTGTTCCACCTCCTCTGACAGAATTAAAAACAACAATAATAAATCAAACTCTAAAAAAGCCTTTGGATAAACTGATGCTTGAGACTAAACTTCCTTGAACTAAATCTTTCTAATTGTTCTTCTAAGGATTAACACTGCTCCTCCAAAGGCTATCAGCCTATAAAATGCTCTATGGGTTACCATATCTTAACCTTATTAAATATAGCCTATCCTTCAAAACTAAGGATCAGTTTCTCAAAAATTATGTGCTTGGCTGTCTTCTGTTGTGTCCTCCTTTAGGCATCAGGGGCTACCAGTTCAAATGCCATCACACAAGTTTCCTAGACATCTATATCAGCCTGTTAGGCTCCTGACAGGCTCCTAAAATGGCAGCACAGCTCCCAACATTCTAAAATGACAGGTCTGGGCTTAACCTGGGAAAGTCCCTCTGCTTATCAGGAGACCAACCAATGCCAAGCTAAATGGCCCAGCCTATGTCATGGAAAGTTACCCAAGCACCAAACTGCCTATAAAAGATATCTGACCACGAAAACCAGAGGGAACCATATTATTCCTACAATCTACTGACAAATTATACATAACAGATCAAGAAATATATCTCTAGATAAGGTTTATTTGAGACCAACTGGTCATTACCCAAGATTTATCTGCAGGACACACAGTAATTAAAAATGCCAGAATGGTGGAACTAACCTTCTTGGATGTTTAACAGACATACCTTGAGATCTATGCTAATTGGGTCAGAGGGATACAAAGGACACTTTTTGCTCCTTGCCCTCCTAGGTCGATTAGTTCCCAGGGACTATGAGCATCTCGCAAAATGTCCTGTAATGGTGATGGGTCATCTGACCTCTTGATCAAGGAAGCCAAGGAGACCCCACCAGATGGACTTGAACCAGTGTCCAGTCTATAAAGAGGAGGGTCAACACGGAGGAATTATTTCCTCCATGCTTCCAAGAGAAGCCAACGATTGTCCGGCAGGACCTTTGACTTATCTTCACATAGATGGAACTGGTAAAAGAAAGGAGCCAGGGGCTCCTCCCAAACCCATGGGACCCCTGAGGAACAGATCCTCTAACGACCTCAAGAGTAAAAACAAATCAGTTTATCTGGTCCAATTGTATGTCCTTAAACACCCAAAAGGGAAGTATAACCAAAGATTAAAGGGGCCAACATAATATCCTAAGAGCATACATATATATAGCTAAAAGTTACTCGACAAACAGCAAA
>NW_008357518.1:2415022-2415993 GCF_000622305.1 Nannospalax galili | reverse complement strand
AATCCTCATGACTATTATGAGATATAAAATGTATTTATCAAATCTGTAATCATTATGCCAAAAAATCTGAATTACTGTAACATTTTCTATATTGTTAAAACTGTAACTTTAATTGTAAAAAAAAAAGAATGTGATATATTTATCCAGTTGTGATTAATAGCAAAGAGGCAAATATAGATTGAAAATAATACAGTGCTTTGTACTAAGCTATGGAGATTGAAAAAAAAAAAAAGATATCTGACTTCTCTTGCTGGCTCCTGTTTCCCCTCCACCCCTCAAGAGGCAGCCCAGTGGTCTGTTTGGTCTCAAATAAACTGCTGTCCCCAATGGAGTTGTTTTTGTCGATGGTCTTTGCTGTGCCCTTCCATACAAGTACATCTTATTCTAATCTTGGAATGAAGAGACACTCAAGCCCACCTGGAAGAGACCCTACTAAATTCTGCTCACCACTAAGACAGCTGTGTGTACTGTTAAAAGAAGGATGGATACATTACACTGAGTAAAAAAGGCACCTACAAATAAGGGGTCCCCTCCACCCAGAAAGATGACTAAACCGGTTGGAAAACACAGAAAACTGACCAGCTTCTAAAGCTTGTTCTAAAAAGACAGACAACTATTTCCTGAAAAGTAATCCTAAAATCCTCTCCCAGTGCAATTCCCAGTCTGCCACCCATACTCTAGTATTGTATTCACTGTTATATTCTTATTTATTCTGTTTCTGTTCCACCCTTGACACTTTAGGCTAATCCCTTAGTTCTCACCCTATCCAAAATATGACAAAATGCAAAAAGATTTTACTTACTTTAATCAGGCTTTGGCAAAATTCTTATTCCTTATCCAGATCAGTAACACTGTTTTTACTATTAACCTGACTAAAACTAATGTGTCCCTAACTGTCAAATTTGATGCCTGCCTCATTCTCCAATGGGAAAACTAAAATATATGCCACCAAAAACAGCTCCAAAATTATG
>NW_008357518.1:2414538-2414963 GCF_000622305.1 Nannospalax galili | reverse complement strand
CTATATGTAGTGTGTGTGTGTGTGTGTGTGTGTGTGTGTGTGTGTCCCTATCCTCTTCTGGCCATAGAACATGTAAAAAACCATACAGGGAACATATCTCCTTAGGGTAGAATATCCATAAGTCCTTTTAGTAGACTCAGGGAAGCAATGTCAAATCTGAGATGATGTTTATTGGGCTAATCGACATAGGGGATGGACGTCTAAGTTCTGAGAAAATGGGGTGGATTTTTAAAAAATTATTTAATAACCACATGAATAGAAGAAGCATTTCATTACAGCATTAACATATTCAATAACAATTTCCAGAGCAAAGACGCATCTCTTTCAAAAGTGGCTGTAAATTCTTAGGTTCACAGTTGAATTAATACAGTTATACAATATTGTACTCGGTAAACCCTATAAGACATAAAATTGAATGAGGTTTA
>NW_008357518.1:2321515-2414269 GCF_000622305.1 Nannospalax galili | reverse complement strand
CACTTTTTTAAATTTGTTGATTTTTTTGTATGTATTTCATACAGAACATCCCAAACAATCTTATTCATCTATATACCCACATCCCAAATGTCACCCTTCGATAGTCCTTCCCGCAGTGGAGTCCATATATTCTGTCATCCCTGTTACTGAGCACTGTGTTGTCGGTGCCCCCAGCCATACCTCAGTGCATATGCATCTGCTGAATCTAGTCAGCCTATCTAAAGTTCCTTGTTTTAGGAAGATCAGCTCTTCCTCATCTAGCAGCAATCAGTTGCCAATATTCCTTTAGATAAGATTGGGGTCTGCTGTTTATTAACCCAGTTCTATGCTGGGTTACTGTCTTGGAGTCTCTTGGGCCACCCTGGTGCACAACTCAAAAGAAGGTATCTCCTGTCTGGCATTGTTCCTTGTTATGTAGCCTTTAGCTATACACATGGACTCTGAAAGAATTATATTGATCCCTTTAATCTTTGTTTATACTTTCCTTTTGGGTGTTTAAGACCATACAGTTGTCTCAGATAAACAAATTTATTTTTGCTCTTAAGGACATTTGAGGATCTATTCCTCAGGGGTCACATGGACTTGGGAGGAGCCCCTGGCTCCTTTCTTTTACCAGTTCCATCTATGTGATGATAAGTCAAAGGTCCTGCTTGACCGTGGCTGGCTTTGCTTGGAAGCATGGAGGAAATAGTTCCTCTGTGTTGACCCTCCTCTTTGTAGACTGGGCACTGGTTCAAGTCCATTTGGTGGGGTCTCCATGGCCTCCTTGATCAAGAGGAAAGGTGACACAAGACAGTTACAGGACATTTTGAGAGATGCTCATAGTCCCCTGGAACTTAGTTGACCTAGGAGGGCAAGGAGCAAAACCTGCCCTTTGGGTCTCTCTGACCAAATTAGTACAGGCCTCAAAGTATGGCTGTTAAACATCCAAGAAGGTTAGTTCCACCAGTCTGGCACTTTTAATTACCATGTGCTATGTAGATAAAGCTTGGGCAAAGACCAAACATTCTCAGATAATTTTTTCCTAGACATATGTTATATTCGTTGAGCTAATTGTATGTATAATTTGTCAGTAGGTTGTTCAGTTAATATGGTTCACTTTGGTTTTTTCAAAACTAGATAGGCATTATTTCTGTCTCTCATTATCTAACCCTTCCACCATGGTTTCCCCATTTAAAGTGCCCAAAATGGGGGTGGATTTAAGAATGTGTTCAAACTTATTTGAAGCCCTTCTGCCTTCCAATTGTCAGGTGCTTGATTGCAGTCCCCTTTTCTTAATAATGAATCATCCAAAGACTTTAAAGGAAAACCTATCCATATTCAGGACCTATGGCTCAGGGGAAGGCATCTTTGGCACTGACCCTATGGATATCTTTAGATTAGAATTAGTCCACAATGACTATGAAGCAAAGTGCAGGGAATAAACCCAACTTTCTAATGTTACCACTCTTGATGTCATCACTCCTCCCTCAAGTTCCTTTTCCAACTCAGCACAATCCTTCAAAAATGACCCTACTAAGGTGAGACAATATAGAGATAATATAGAGATAAAAGATTTAAGACAAACCTTCCCTATTAAGACAGGATATGGAGAGGACAGTACGTGGCTGCAACAGTTAAAGCATCCTGTCCAGTCTTTAAATAAAGTGATTGCTATGCACACATGCAAGCAGACTTCTAGCTCGAATAGCTTGCCTCCCATGGGGATGGTGCTCTGACACAGATGGCATGAAACACATTATTTCCCTTTTTCAAGATCAGGAGGTCAAGGGCAATGAGTCCTACCTGATCTTGTCCTTACTGTTTTCCCCCAATAAAATATGTGTGTCACCAACTGCCTCTGGGGACTATAAAACCCCCACTACCCTGGAGTCTTTACACTGTGTACTTTTCTGGGTACATGTATAGTGCAACTAAATCTAGTGGGCAATCTTACTGGGTATAGTGAAGGCTAGTCTTTCAAAGAGATGTCCAGCCAGTCTGCCCTTGTGGTCCCTAGAGCAGATGTTTGGTGGTATTTCAGAGGACCCCTATATGAGACTTTTCTGGTCACTTGGAGCGAAATCTGCTTTTTGGTTCGATTTGCTATCCTTTTGGTATTTACATCTTCCAACTAGTCTTAAAAGTATCCCAAGAGAGAGAGAATTCCTATGCTTGGCAGCCCCATACGGACCTAAATAAACCCTGGGGTTGCTATTACCCACAAGTTTACATCAATGAAACTGATGTCCCTTGTGGAGTACCAAATTAACTTAAATCTCAGAACCAAATTTGACAACTTGAAGTGGATCAATTATATATATTCCAGTTAACAAAGATTCCTTAACTATACCAGGGATGCTGTAGATGGAACTTCCAGTCAAGTGGATGTTACCTATAGAATGACCTGGGAGAGTAGATCAGTCTTCCATATGATGTTTAAAAAAAAACAAAATCTATGTTAGGAGGGCAATGCTGCACTTTTATGTAATACTACACCAAATGGGACCATAAATAGAGCCCCTCAAACGTCTTAGGTCTCTTTCCAAAGAAGTAAAACAAAATTCAGGAGTCTCTGACTCTTTCTCTGCCCTTATTGAGAGATTGATGGGAGATGGAAGGGTCTTGTAGGTTCAATGTTAACCTCTCTAGTTACTGTAATAGATATCCTAATGTTAATAAGTTACTGCATAATTTCTGATGCTAGAGGCTTAACCCAAAGACTTACTGAGTCAATTATTGCCAAACAGATACCCCCTCCTTATGACAACTTTCTACTCCAAGATGCCATGGAGAAAGTCAATACAGCCTCATAATTTTGGAAAGAAATTATTATAAAATAAAGGAGGGGAAAATTGTGAGAAATATAAACGAATGTGCTGTCTCTTCTTTCAAAGGGTGTTTTACCTTTATAATATAAACTAACTCTTCAAGAATAAACTGAAATCTGCATTTTCTTTATCTCTGGTTTGCTCTCCCCAATGGGGGAGGGGGCTGTTAACTCTCAGAGGCTGAGTCCTGAACTAATGCTAACATTTGTGTAAGATTAAAGTGTTTATTCAAAGTTGCACCACACTCTCAGTAGTTTTGTGCTTTTCACATGCAATATTTCTTTTTTCTCTGCTGGCATGTAAAAACATGAATGTAAGAGACTGAAATCCTATGTCAAACATTTTAAAGCTATGTGCTTGTCTTTCTGTTCAGGAGCCTTGTTTTAGCGCTGATATCTACCTTATTTTTGTTTCTGAACATGTCAACTGTAACTTGTAGCATTACAATTTTTCTCATTCCACCCCCACTTACTTTTATGATTTTAGCTATGTGCTAAAACCCCACTTCCCTAAATTTTAAAGATTCTTACTAAAATGCCCCCTTCCCCTTTAAATTAGCCAACTGTGTTTAGGTTGTGAGGGCTCAACCTCCACCATGACTGACTTGCCAAGCTCTTTTTTTTTTTTTGCCTTAGATATAAAGAGAAAGGCCAGCTTAACAAGGCGTGCTTGCTGGATTCAGAGCAACTCCACACTCTTCTACAAAAGTAAAACATTTTGCCTTGCTAAAACACTTTGGATTTTGTGGTCATTTTCATGGAACCCCAGGCCCATTTCTAAAGTGTGTGTGTATATGGATGGTATAGATATAGAAAGACATATAACATTTCATGTACTTATCATGCTCAGGATGGTTTTTTGTGTATACACACATGTAGGATGAATAAGGCTAAGCAATTACCTCACACTGCATGGTTGTCATTTTGTGATGAGAAGACCATTTCTGATTTTCAAGAATGCTCTATGACATTGTTAACTAGAGTGACCATGTATACAACAGATCTCTTGGGCTCATTTGTCCTATTTAACTAGCTAGAAGGAAACCCTGTCACTCACAGCAAGGTAGACGAACCTGAGAATGTGCTAAATGAAGTAAGTCAGGCACAAATGACTGAGGGGTGAGTTTGGGAGATAATGACAGCGTGTCTTAAGTGTGGGGAATATCAAACCTAGGTCTTTACTGCCTGAACTTTTCTCCTTTAGGTTTTTTTTTTTTTTTTTAAGTAAGGCCCTTTTTACTCAAAAAATTTGCTAAGTTGCATGCATGCCTTTGTGTGTGTAAGGTGGTACAGATGCACCCATGTGTGCACAGAAGACAGAGAGGACATAGGGCACCTTTCTCTCTGGTTCTCTACTTTATTTCCTTAAGATCTAGAGTTTGTTGGTTTTGTTTTTGTTTTTAGCTAGTCTGACAGCCAGCAAGCCTCAGTGGTCCCCCTGTCTCTGCCCCCCACAGCACGGTGGTTACAGGCCATGCCCAGCTTTTGTTTTACAAGGGTGCTTGGGACCTGCACCCTGGTTCTCATCCTTGAAGAGCAAGCATGAGTCTCTTACCCACTGAGCCATGCCCACAGCCCATATATTTTCTCAGATTGTAGTGGCATGTCCTTTCTTGACTCCAACCTCCTGCAACTCCCTGTAGTCAGTCTCTGAATCTTCTGTCCTCAAGAGTCACCTGCATCATATGTTAGACAATGCTGACCCGAGGCCCAAGCTCTGCTGGCACTATCTTTCTAGGACAATAAATGCCTTTGCTGTGTGACAATAGATGGATTAAATTTAGACTTGATACACAGATAAGTATCAGGGAAAGGACCACTGTGTCTCAATAGTAAATTTTGTAGCTAACTCAGAGAAAACCATAAGTGCATCACAAGAGTAAAATCACATTAAATGAAGAGTATACAAATATTAAATTTGGAATCAACACCTAAACAAGTCTAACAAATTCTGGATTTAAGAAGGAAGTTGTGTATTTTTGGGTTTACGCTAATTTAAGAAATTCTTCTAGTGTCTTTTCTTTTTTTAAGAATTCAGCTAAAATTAGCTTCCTCTCTTACAGCACTTGAATATATTATAAAAATAAAATAAAATAACTGTCTTTCATACAATGTATCACATTTGCACCTTTTTCTGTAATTCTTATCTGTGTTCCATCAGACAAGGAAATATATGCAACGTTCTGGATCCAGGGTTGCAAAATACTAATAGCGACAGAAAGTAGAGATTATGATAAAAATCCCCATTTTTTCCTGCAGTTTATAAAGAGTGCTGAACTAAAATATAACTCACACATGACAGCAGGTGCGGCAGATCGAGCAAGAGCCTTACAGTTTATGTATAAAAGGGAACTGGTTTTATTTCAGTAGCTAGAGCTTAATGAGTGAATGTTTATATGTACATTTTAAGACTGTTTAAATGTTCATGAACAAGGAGATATCTGGGTATGTCTTAATAGGAGCATGATCATATTTAAACTGCCTCTTTTAAAATAAAAAATATTTTGTGATTAATATTTAAAATGTTTGCCTTGTCAAATTTCTTCAATATGGGAATTTTGCAATTTTTAAATGATATATTTTAAACAGTTGATAATTGAGTTACATTTATGGATAACACCCAAACAAACTCTTTGTTTCTCCTCCTGTTAGCATGGTCTCTGAGAATAATGTGTGCCTATTGCTCTTGGTCTTGCTTACCTGTGTTTACAACACCACCTCACTACACCCTGCAGCTGTTGAAGAGGTGGTACCCACCTGCTTTCTACCATTCAGTGATCTGATTCCAAAAACACCTCATGAGTTCGCATAAATTCTACTTAAAGAATGCATCCAAGAAAATTTCCAAATGTTATTTCAGTAGAAGCTTATGTATTTGAACAATGCAAAAGTTCAACGAACATTTCAAATGGAATGTTCAAATGAACAATGGAATGTAAAAACAAATGAGCTATATGATCAATTAGGGATTGGGTAAAACATTAGTATTTACTGTGAAAACTGAAAAAATCTCATGATGTTATTGTTCAAATGTATTAAGTACTTTGACCACATTCACAGCTGTTACCTTTCTGTGTCTCCATACTCCTCCCACTCTCCTCCCTTCTCTTCCCAAATAGAACCTCTCTTATTTTCATGTCATATTTATATAACATATGTGTTATGGCGTAGGCTCTACATAGAAGAGAAAACACAATATATCTATCTTTCTGGGTTCGGGTTATTTCATTTAATGTAATAATCTCCAGTTCCATTCATTTTCCTGCTAATCACATAATTTCATTCTTCTTTTAGCTGGGTGGAACTTGACATATTTCTGTATTTTCTTTATTTATTCATATGCTGGTGGACACCTGGGCTGATTATATGACTTAGCTATAGTGGATAGTCTGATAATAAGGATGACCAGGCATCTCTGTCAGTTGCTGACTCCTTTCAATATATTCTAGCAGTAGTATAGCTGGGTCATATGGTAGATCTACTTTTAGGTTTCTGAGGAATCCCCATAATGATTTATGCCGACTATATACATTTTGCACTTCAATTAGCAATGTGCATAGGTCTCTTCTGCCTGCACCCACCCCAAATCCTTGCCAGCATTTGTTGCTTTAACAATAGCCATTCTGACAGAGTTGGGATAGACTCTCAATGTAGTGTGATTTGAATTTCCCCAATGGCTAAAGATGTAGATCATTTTCCCCCTATACAGATCTCCTGGCAATCTGCACTTCACGATTTGAGAAATGCCTGTTCCCTTAAGTTGCACACTTATAAGGTGGATGTCTGGGGTTTGGGAGGGACATTAAATTTTTTAGTTCTCTTTATAGTCTAGATACTGATCCCATGTTAGATGTGTAAATGGCAAAGACTTTCTCCCATTCTGTTGCTATTTCTAGACTCTTCAATCGTTTCTTTGCTGTGTAGAAGCTTTTGAGTTCCATGGAGCTCTGGAAGCCAATTATTGGGATTATTTCCTATCTTGTCTGCCCTCTGTCATCTCCTGGCACTACAGGCCTCTTCTCAGCAGTGTGTCCCCCTTATCGTGGAGCAGTGTCCTGTGCTCCATGACAGTCTCCTGGGGTCACATCTAGTTCCAAGGAGAGAAGGCAGAGGAAAGGATCTCTGAAACCTTTTGATCAGTCAATGAGTAGTATATGCTGCTCAGCTGAAGTGTCATTCAGGAACAAAGTGACAGTGACTTTCAAAAATTCATGCTTTGGGGTAATATGTTCTCTTCTTGGGAAAAAAAAGTTGATGATGAAATTAGCCATCCAAGACACAAATGAAGACATAGAGGTTTAAGGGTTAATGCACTGCACCAAACCCCACACTGAAGTAAAAGTACAGAGTGGAAAACACATGGCATAAACAGCAACTCAGTCTGGAGGCAGAAGGGAAGATGATTAGAGGAGGAGTATTCTAAAATTCTTGATCTTCATGATGGTGAATCAATAGACTCACCAAAGCTGATAAGAGACAAGCATAATCAAATTCTTTTAAAAATGTAATTGTGGGGGCTGGAGATATAGCTCAGCGGTTAAGAACACTGAATGTTCTTGCAGAAGACCTGGGTTTGAATTCCAGCACCCACATGGCAGCTAGTAACTGTCTGTAAGTCCAATTCCAGGGGATCCAACAGTCTCTTCTGTCCTCCGCAGGCACTGCATGACATAAGTGCACTTACTTACATGCAGGCAATACACACATACACATAAAATAAAAATAATAAATATTTTTTTAAAATGTAATTGTGAAATAAATCATATTTTTGATATGGGTAAGAGTAGGAAAGAAAAAGAACAGTAATTGATAATGCTCTTCTGGGCATGAAAGGGAACAAAAGATGAATTAGTCTTTATTTTTTACCATTATTCACCAGTTCCAAGATTTTAAATTAAAACTTTATGTGGGGGCCTAAAGGCCCTACCTTATATAGGTCCGAAAGGAAGTTATTGTGGGGGCGGCCTGGCTTGCTTTGAAGAGAAAGTCTGAAGGATACTTCCGCACTGCTGAGGAGTGCCTGATCAGCGCGTGACCATCCTTAAGATACACCCTCAGGGGGGAGGGGGGAAGGTCCAGGTGCCTTTATTAGCTTTGTAACACCTACAATAAATGAGTCCCTGCTTGACTAGACTCCCCGTTGGGTCTGAGTGTTCCCAGTACTGGGGTCGGCGTGGGCTGGCGAATGGCGTGCTTACTCATCCCCAATCATCACCTCCCCCGGGTTCGCTGGTTCGAACCCCCTGCAACTTTAAGATAAAGTAAACCTAGATTATGCTCCTTCTAAATACACAGAGGCAATACATTCACATACACATAAACATACATATAAACACACATACACACACACACACACACAGCAGTGAAAACAGAGATGACGGAGAATAAAGAAGATTGTATAAAAGCAAAAGGAAAAGTGATTAAAAGATAATAAAATTCAGAATAAACTTTCCTACCATTTCAGTAAGTGTAATAAAACAAACTAATTAAACCAAGCACTTTGTTATTTCACCAAAACTAGAATCCAAATATGTATTTATAAAGTAATACATTCTAGACATATTTATAAAGCAATAATGGAAGTGAAAGATAATCATCACATAGAGAAGAACTCAAGGATCATAAGTTATGTCACACAGTGTTGAACTGGATAACAAGAAAATGTAGAAAGACAAAAAGATGTCTTTTGTGATATTTCCTGCTCAAGAGTTAGGTCCATCTTGTGTCCAGGCCCCTGACATGATTATTACACACCATGGTCCTAATTCTCTCCCTCAAGGATTACACCACAAGCTCTGAAATACCTGAGATTTTATTCTGGTGACTGTATAGAGCAAGGGGACAGAAGAGACATGATACGGTCACAGGTCATCTTCAATGAAGGTCAAGCTAGAAACCCTTTAAACCAAACTGCCTTGGAGGGTTAGCACATTCTGTAAAGGAAAATGAGAACTAATTATCACCCCAGAAGGATGGAAAGGATGTTTGGCCGCTGTGGTTTCAGCACTGAGTATCCCTGAACTCACTTTCCAAAAAGATAGCTTTGCAGGGATCAGTAGATGATTTATAATCGTGCTGCAGCAAAGGGTTAAGAAACATCTTTGCTCCAGGTGGAATGAGGCAGAAAGCCTGGGAATTTGTAATCACAAAATGTATTAAAGCCAATTTTCAGCAAGAATTTTTACTACCTACAAGTCTTTGAAAGATTTGTGCAAACCATTCAATGTCAGAAACATGGTGGTTTCTCAAGCTTGGCTCATAAGCCTGGCAAAGCAAAACAGCACTTCTTTTTAGAAGAATACCACTTGAGAACAGGTCCAAAGTTGGGCCTAGTGGTATAATTATAGCTCATTGAAAGGCTAGGCTACATAAGGAGATCCTACCTCAACCAACCAACCAACCAACCAACCAACCAACCAACCAATAAAACGTATTCTTAGAAAAATTAAATTGGGCTTAAAGCCAATACAGAAAACACCAAATAAAACACATTTTGAATGAAAACAGTAGGAAAAGCAACAGCAGAATGAAGCCCCTTATTCAAACCACTAAAATAATTACATAGAATTATGCAATGAACAAAAAGCTTGAATTCATTACCTGGCCAGAAACTATGACCAAGACACACATTTACCAGCTCATCATGTGTATGGCAACAAGGAAGTAATTTAGTTAAGATAAACAAGAAGCAATACATAAAGCAAAAAATAGTAAAAAACATACTGGAGAAATGAAAACAGTCACATGTGATTATATTGCTAAGTGCTTAAGTAATAGTACAAAAACTGGATGAAATAATAATTGACTAAGAAAAAATATGACATGTAAAATTGGCCTCAGAAAATAACATTGAAAACAGAAATTATGATTTTTAAGAAACTAGATACAAATTCATTTTCTATTTAGTAATAAATTCATATACCGAGAGGAATTATCAAGGGAGAAATGGGGAAAATGATGACACTTTAAAGGGGAGAGTGTGGAGGGAGGAAAAGACAGGGAGAGAAAGGAGAAAGATAAACAATGCTTAGTTGTATAAAAAACCAGAAGGAATTCTATTAGTCCAAAAACCTACTGAAAAACTATACATACAAGATCTCTACAAGAGTCTGTGTATACAGCTGAAGGCTACATAACAAGAAACAGTGCCAGATGGGAGAAGCCTTCCTTTGAGTTTTTGGCCAGGGTAGTCCAAGAGACACTGAAATTACACAGGCTATTGCCACAGTCCTTGATTATCTCCCAGAACATGATGGTAAGACCCTATTGCTGAAGACAGGACATACTTTGGGCACATGTTTGGAGCAATGGAACTGGAACTGACCTGGAAGCCACCTCCCCTGAAGGAGCTCTCATCACTTTGGAGAGCACCACTCAAGCTGCATGAGCATAGCAAATGACATTGGTGAAATAGTGGCACTTTTATCTTGGGGTAATCAACAGCTACTTAATTGAACTTAGAGCTTACTCAGTGGGAAGAAACTCATGTGTGATACTGTAAACCTAGCCAGATATAAACAGCTGGAGAGGTCATAGGTCTTAGAATAAACCCCAAGGCTATCACATCCCTAGAGAAATGTAATTTCTTACTATGTGCAAAATATGGATCCTTAAATTTATAGACAAGTATCCCAGTCACCAAGCATCAAAGAAGCTTCTTTTTCAAGAGACAGAGATTATTACAGAGTTCCACAACTGGTCACACACAGAGATTGCCTGGGAATTGCCCAAGTCTAAGTGGCACATCTAGGATGCAGCCTCTACACGTAGGACTCATGCAACACAGAACAAGGGATGAAAGAGGCACTAATGGATCTTTCAACTCTCATCAGTGGAGCTCCCTCATGTAACAGAGGTCCAGGAATGCAAAAGGTCACAAATGGCCAAACCACAGAAAATAAGAGTCTGCAAAGTAGGGGTTCTTGGACAGGACTCTTATATTAAAATCCACCTGTATTATTCAGGGTTCTCTAAAGAAACAGAATTGGTAGAATGATAGAATCTGAGTAGTCCAGCAATGGCTGGACCACATAAGAGAGGTTGAGAATCCGTAGTTGCTCAGTCCATGGTGCTGGATGTCTCAGTAGTCCCAATCTGGCACTGAAGGCCTGATGAATTCCAATCTGCTAGTTTTCAGTCTACGTTGGAATCCAAAGAAGGTGGCCTTTTATATGGCTGCCATCAGAAGGTATCACCCACATTTAGGATGGGTCTTCCAGCTTCAGATGATCTGATCAAGAAGGTCTCTTTCATTTCAGTCAATCCCATATCCACATAAGTTGACACCCAGGATTAGTCTTCACACCACCCACCCAGGGCTCAGTGACCATTGTGGAAGAAGGGGCAGAAAGATTGTAAGAGCCAAGAAGGAGGTGCCTGACCATATGGAAATAGTCCCACAGGCACCTGGGACCCTTCTCATACAAACCGATAACAATGGGGTCAGCATACACAAGACCCATGCAAACATAAACAGACAGAAATCCAGCACAGAGCTGTGGAAATGAACATCAGACCCCAATTGTAGTTGAAGAATTATTAGCAGCTGATTACTGTTGGGTGAGGAAGAGCTGATCCTCTTAAAGGCAGGGACTCTAGATAGGGTGACTAGATCCCAGTGGATGAACTTTCACTGAGGCACATCTGGGGACACTAACTTTACATGATGGCCTTAACACAAATGACAGAATGTGTGAACTCCGGGGGTGGGGGCTATAGGAGGGTGCCAAAGGGGAAGAGGGTATAAAGATGATTTTCTGTATATAATACACAAAAATTCACTAAAAAATTACAAATAAATTAATACATCATAAAATATTAATGCATCAAAAGACAAAAAGTAAAATAATGATAGAGCCTGAAAACACAAGCAATACAATTTGACACCATATTTGATAAATATCACTAATAAATTAAGAATATACAAGCGGGTCCATCAAGTCAATACCTAGTTATTAATGGTGAAAGACAAGAAACAATTTTGTTAAACTCAGGAAACAATCATGGGTGGTACAATGCATCCTATGTTCTATACATTCCAGGCACTGTACACGTGCCTTCCTCACAAACCTGCCTGGGACCATCTTTCATGCATGCACGGCACTGATCTACTTCACTCTTTCTCAGCAGTGTGTTTGATATTCACTCTGTTGTTCATTAAACAGCAATTTATGAAACTCTGTTCTCTACTGATTGGCAATTAGTCATCACCATCCTCCCCATGGTAATCAGTGCTGTTTTGACACTGCTTGCATGTCCCTGGACATGTCTGGGATTACATCTGTGGTTATTCTGGAGTGCTAATTTCTATGTGGGGAAACGGAAAGGTATGCACTTAAATTTTGGTAAATATTACCATGTTCTTTCTAAAGAACACGTGAAAATTTACACTCCTACAAATGATACCAAGGAGAATTTCACCCCAATTTGCTCTTACTGGGAAGTGAATCATCAAATTTACTTGATAGGCAGGAACTGTAATAACATTGTTGTTTTAATTTCCATTTCATTAACTGAGTTATATCTGAGAATAATTAGAAGTGTCTTTAAATCTCAAGGTTTGAGGCAACCTTTGAAGAAAGGAAATTAAGTAGAGACTCAGGAACCAAATACGCATGCATGAGTGTGTATGAGTGGGTTGTGTGTGCGTGCATGTGTACATGTGTTTATGTGTATGAATGTGTGTGTATGTGTGTGTATGTGTGTGTGTGTGTGTATGTTGGTCTTTATAGGTTTATCCAGGAGTGTCCAGGAGTATATTTATCTAGCCTAATTAAATGTCACCTTAAGTCAGTTAACAACCAAGCATTTCCCAGATGGCTGCTCAATAGAGAAGAAAACAAATAATAAGAGGAACATAGCTTCTCTAAGACTACTAGGAAAATGCCCCTCCTTCACTGGATGACACTTCGAGGGATTTCACAGAACAGCGCCTTCTGTTTGGGTTCGTTCACACCCAACTGCATGCCTGCTGAGGTCAGTGTGTTTGCAGCAAGAAGTTGCACAGAAACAAAGGCAGACTGAACACCCTCTTCCATCAGTGATGCTCAGACATTTCAAATAATCCCTACCAACTCATTAGCCACCTACTCCCATCCTGGCTTCATTCTGAACACAGGGTCACAGTGGAAACAGACCTGGGAGGAGAGAACTTTGATGAAGGAAGCCAGTCAGACTCCTTTCTTCCACCGTGGACCTCTGAACTTGGCACAGGGTAGAACTGGGATGGGGAGAAGTATCCTGGCAGGGTAGGCTGATTGAAGACAAATATGAATTGATGCTTCTTTAATACATACAAGGCTGTTGCATCAGTCATATTCCTGTTGCTGTAACAAAATATCGTGACTAAAAACAACTTGTGGAAGAATTTCTTTTGATATTTGTTACAAAGGGAGAATTCATTATAGCAGGAGCAGGAAGCAGGCTGATCACATTTCTTCACAAAGGAAGCCTATGGAACAAACTGGAAATGGGGTAAGTTTATAAACCCTCAAACCCACCTCCAGTGACACACTTCCTCCAGCAAGTCTCCTTGACCTGATAGTCCCATAACCGAACTCCTTATGCTTGGCCATCTCAGCTCTGCCAGGAAGTTTGTATGCCCCTGGGGGCTTTCCAAAACCTACAATAGTGAGTGTTCTTTCCCACACCTCCCTGTGCCCTACCATCTCAGCTCTGCTAGGACCGTAGCATGCCCCCAGATCTGGGAGGTTTTCTAGGCCTGCTTTGGTGAGTTTCCTTTCCCACAACCCTGTGCTATGCTATCTCAGCTTTCTAATTATTTGGGTTTCTGGGATCCTTGTACCCCAAGACCTGTGAGCTCTCCCAGCTTAATCTATCAGCCAACCTGTTCACCTAGCAACCACCTAACCCACCCTGCTGCTCCAGGACCGTGAGGAATGAAGCCTGGAATCTCAACTCAATTTTTTTTTAATATGACAATCCAAGTTTTAGTTTAGCACATGGTATCCAAGTTCCTATCCTAACTCCTGTCAACCCTCCTCCACCACAGGCACATTCACATCAGTCCCTCTGGACCTCTTTGGACTCCCCCAAAACAAATAAGGCTCACAACATAGGTATCCACAAAATTTTGCCTTCAAATTAGCACTTACTCCAGAAACCTCAGTTGAAGGTGAATTTTTCCTATAAGAAAGTTCATTGAAGTATTATTCATTAGAGAAAAATTGAAGGAAAAAAATCAGTTGCTAAAATGAAAATATGATAGCAATAATAATAAACTAATGTAAATAAATGGGCAGCAGATGATGCCTTGAGCCTGTACGATTCTAACACTACTCTCTTTAAGAAGAGCCCACGCAGTGTTTTATTCTTTGGTTCTTCTTTTATTTTGCTGTTCTTAAATTGTGAGCAAAAGAGACATGTCTTCCCTCAAGTTACATTTTGGGGAAGCCACAAAACTAACTTCTACAGTGGAGAATGTTATATTTACTTATTTTCAAGCTATATCATCTCAAAAACATTAATTATAAAGGGCAAAAATAGCAGTGGGAAGTTAGGGGGATTGACGAATTAATCCACATCAAAGCAAATAGCCTCAGTGTGGCCGTGCAATTAGGACTTCATGTCACTTCTGTGACCCACATGCCACAGACCCATTACCTGAGCCAGGTCATGTGTAAACACTATCACATCCAATGAAGAAACATCTCATGACACAGTTGGTTGGAGAGGGCCCGAAGTATTGGAATCATGAGCCAGGGTTAAGGGAGTCTCTCAAACCAAGCCGATGTGACAACCAACTAAGAGACTTGCTTCTTCTCCTTTGATGTGGTGAGGTGACTGACACCACTGCAAGATGTTCCTTGGGATCAGAGGACCATGAGGTGGCAGCTTATCCATATTAACTGCGGACTCTGACATCTGTGTTTGGGCCGCATTGTCCTGGGGAGTGAATTGTCCAGATTCCCAAGTAGTTCTGGAATAAAAGAAGTTTGTGTACTGCAAGTCTAACTTTTTTGTAAAATTGCTATGGTTACAAAGGAGCTTTGATCACTGTTTTAACCCTTGGATAAATTCTTTAACTTCTCTTACTTCAGACTTTTTTTTACAGTGTAAAACAAGAAAGAAGTAGAATACAGCATATGAACATTGTGCAAACCTGAAAGCTTACTGAACTTAAGCTACCATTGCAAATAACAATAATCACAATGTACTGTGTTAATGAAACCATTTACCAAACCATTATTCCTCTCTTCACCTATCCAATAATGAGCAATTCCCTAATTAGTGTCAGGGATTGTGCTGAAATGCAATCTCCAACAAACAGTATGGAAATACAAAATACAATGAGAGGGAGAGACTGGCCAATCGTTTCTCCTGGTAGAGAATGATGAGGATTGTGAAGCAGTGAGTGGCAGACAGGATGGGAGGACTGAGGTGCATGTCCTCCATCAGGATGCAGTGCAGTAGAAGGCCCACCAGACACCATAGACAAGCAGATAAAAAGTCCAATGCCAGGAACAAACTCCTTATTTTGAAGTTGTTGACCAGGGTCCATAGACCCTCCCTCAAACAACACTGGCCATTGACCTGCTCTTGGTTACCCACCATAACTTGATGGTAAGATCCTATTGCTAAAGACACTAAATACATGAGTTGTAGAACAATCAAGAAGAAATCAAGCTGGTGTGGACTTCAAAACCTCATCTCTACCGGTTAGCTTTCATAGTATTGGAAGGTGCTATGCATGCTAGTGGAAGAAAAAATAATCACTAACCTTGCCAGATGTGAAGCCTACAAGCTGCAATAACTGACCTAGTAAGTTATGCCTACTACTTCAATAGTAATGCAATGTTATGGGAGTAACCAACCAGTTTCTGATTGGATTTAAGATTTACTTCATAAGATAGAGCCCATACTTGACACCAATATCAGGCCTAGGAATCAGAGAGATCCCAGGCCACAGGGGAGGGCCTACTACTAGTATTTTGCTAAATAATTTTAGTGTTAAACCGACTCCTAATGACTCATTGTTATATCTGTAGACTAATGCATCTCTGAACTTTACCAAAGAAGCTTCCTTATGCAGCAGATAGTGATGAACACAGAGACCCACAACAGCTCAACTTGCAGATAATAAGAGACTGCAGAGTGCTTACCCAGGCATAGGACACCTACATCAAACTTCTGCCTCTCAAGGCTCAGGGATGTTTGCAGAAAAGCGGGTGGAAAGATTCTAAGAGCCAGAGGTGTGAATGACCACAAGGAAACAGTTTTCCAGAGAGTCGATCAGTTACTTATATGAACTCACAGCAATGGTGACAACATGCACAAATCCCATGTAAATTCAAGACAGACAAAATCCCATCATAGAAGGGACAAAGTGAATAAGATGCCCCCGAGGAACTACTGGCAACAGATAAGTACTGGGAGAAGGAGAACCAGTTTTCTTTAAGAGTGAGATGCTAGGTAGGTTAACCAGGCTCCAGTGGGGTGGGCCCGCATTGAAGGATATATGGGGATACAAATTTGACCCAATAGGTATACACAGATATAAAGTATGTGAAAAATGACAAGTGGTTGGGCAAACAAGCCAGTAAGCACATTCTTCCATGGTCTCTGCTTCAGGTCCCACCTTGGCGCCCTCTGTTGATGGATTATAACCTGTAAACCAAATAGATCTATTCCTTCCCAAGTTGTTTTTGGGCACTGCTTTGTCACAGACAGAAAAGCCAACTAGAACAATATATAAGAAACTATTAATTATATCTCTATAAATTCTGGAGTATTCCTTACTGAACTTGGCATTATTTTAGTCATGTTTAATTCTATATTTTGCATTTTACTTCTAAATATAGTATAACATCATGACTTTCTGCCCATATGCCTCACTCCACACAGTATTTTCAGTAATTCAGTACTAATTTTTCTTAGATATGAAAAAGGAAAACATTAGTTTTCTGAGATTAAATGTAACACAGTTCTGAATATTGAAATATATAGACAAATTCTCCACATCTTTGTGTCTTTAATGACTACCGGGACTTGAACAAGCTACACCACCATCTAAGGAGATTCAGGACACAGATAGGTTACGAGAGTTAAGAGAAGAGCTGCAGAGAGCCTGAACTTACATGAAGACTGTGTCTTGAGAAAGCTAAAGGTCACTAAAGAGATGAAATGCACATCATTCTGATAAAGCATCAAGACACAGGTCTGTGCCCAGATTTTTACTGAGCCTTGAGTTCCGCAAGGAGCCTCCAACCTTGTGGGACATCATGATAGGGGGTGTTATTAACCAAACTCTGAGAAATGTAACTCTTGGTGCCTAAACAACTAAAATGCCCCAAACCTTGGCAGAATTCACAAGTGGGATCTGGAGGAAATGGTGCCTGGTGAATCCATAGGACTGTGACCAAACTGGTTGCCCTCTGAGATAAAAGCTATGGGCCTGATTTGTAGATTGTTATAATGCAGGTTTCAAAACATTATCCCATTAATTTTTATAAAATTACATAATAAAAATAAAAATATAAAATTATGTTTATAAAATATAAAAATAAACTTTTAAACTAATATTTGCATAAAATGTGGGAAATTTGACAATTGTTACTGTTTTTAGTTTTGTGAGAATTTCATGCATTAACATACTGTATTTACATCATTTCCACCTGCTCTCTCCGCTTCAACTGCACCTAGGTGTCCCTTACTTCCTATTACATTCACAACCTCTTTTCTACAATTATGATTGCAATTATATATAACTACTGAGTCTAGTTAGTATGTGCATGTATTTTGGGCTGACCATTCGGGACTAAATAAACTATCAGGGGTCTGGTCCTTGTAGACAACTGATCTTCACTTTCTCAGCAGCCACTGATGGCCTGTAGCTCTTCATGGAAAGGTGAGACCTTGTGACCCCCATCCGTGTTGGCATGTCAGCTTGAATTGTCCATATGCAGGTCTTGTCTAGGCAATGATGCTGCTGAGATTTCATGGGTTTGTCATGTTTGGAAGATACCCTCTAACCCTCTAGAAGCAGACAACCTGATCCTCTGGCTCTTTTTTTTTTTTTCTTTTACAGATTCTTTTTTGAAAAAATAATTTATTGAGCATCCTTCCTTCCTTCCTTCCTTCCTTCCTGCCTTCCTTCCTTCCTGCCTTCCTTTCTTTTTTCTTTCCTTCCTTCCTTCTTTCTTTCTTTCATTTCTTTTAAATGGGGCTTTTTGCTACTCTAACATTCCCCCCTATGAAGATATAACCCTAAAATCTTTCGGGGATTAGATAAGAGCTCCCAAATACTTTACACATTTTTGGCCTTTGGAACAGAGTATGTTGCTAAGAGGCCCAAAGACATTGTGAGTTTTAGCTAAAAAACTGGCTACTTTTCTTTGGGGTCTTTTTACCCTAACTGCCTAGCCAATTCCTACCTCCTATTCTTATCATACCATCCTCTGAAGAGGTTACTCAACTTGCGGTTAGGGAATTGGGACACAGACCGCTCTGGCTTCTTCCATGCTGAACAAGGATGCAGGGTGAGGCAATTGGAGTGCCCCTTCAGTGGGTCTAAAAGACTCCCAAATTGCATAACTCTTATCTTGAGGAGGAAAAGAAAGTTTTTGAATGGTGAATAGGAGATGTGAAGGAGAAGTAAAGGCAAGAGTAATTAGCATTACAAGTTCTAGACAGGGAAGTAGAAAAAAGTCAGAACAGGCCAATTTTCAAATGTTCATATGAGAGTCCATTGGAATTTCTTGACAAGGACTTCCAAAAATTTCATCCCTCTATTGGGTTCCTTCTCATTTTAATTTTGTCTTCTAAGGCTGGACTCCAGAGTGATGGATTCAGGATTTGCTTTCAGCCATTTTGATAGCTGTTGGAGTGGTTAGAATCAGTGTCAGTTCCCTCTCAAAGGCTTCTGGATAGGGGGAGAAAACAAATTTATCCATCATTTTAGAACAATAGCTGGTTGTCTCCCTTAGCTACAGGTGGGCACTACAGTATTGGAGACCAAGATTTGAAGTCTTACATCTGAGCAGCACTTTCTGATTAGGGACAAAATCAGCAATGACAAATAATTGTCTAAATAACTTTGTATATGGACTTAAGCTTAATGTCTTGGAAGTGTAATCTCTTGAAGTCTTAAAGAAATCACTATCACTATGTTTGGTACTAAGAGATACACCTTTCAATAAATTTATTGAAATGCAAAAAATTGGCCCCTTTAATCTTTGGTTATACTTTCCTTGTGGATGTTTAAGGCCATACAGTTAGCCTGGATAAACCAATTTATTTTTACTCTGAAGGTCATTTGAGGATCTGCTCCTCAGGGGTCCCATGGGCTTGGGAGGAGCCCATGGCTCCTTTCTTTTACCAATTCCATCTATGTGAAGATAAGACAAAGTTCCTGTTCGACCATGGCTGGCTTCACTTGGAAGCATGAATGAGATGTTTCCTCTAAGTTGACCCTCCTCTTTGTAAACTGAACACTGGTTCAAGTCCATCTTGTGGGGTCTCCATGGCCTCCCTGAGCAAGACTTACCATAGTTACAGGACATTTTGAGAGGTGTTCCGTAGTCTCCTGGAATGTAGTCGACCTTGGAGGGCAAGGGGAAAAAACTGTCCTTTAAGTCTCCCTGACCAGATTAGTATAGACCTCAAAGTATGGCTGTTAAACATCCAAAAAGGTTAGTTCCACCAGTCTGGTACTTTTAATTACCATGTGCTATGTAGATGAAGCTTGGGTTAAAAACCGAATAGTCTCAGATAAACCATATATATATATATGGTTTATTGGTTAACTAAGCTATCACCTTAGAAATTTTAAGATATGCGCATATTATTTTTGTCTCATCCTCTATCTATCATAACAAATCTACACAAAAAAACCTACACAGACCTTCATCACTTGCTTAGGCTTTCTCATTTTTTTCTATTTTAGAAAATATCTCTATTCTGATACCCTTTTAACATCTTTTACATTCTCATTTTCTTTTCTATTTTAATAATTATGAGATATGATAGCATTAAGAAATAAATTTTCCATCTATTGTGAGAATTCTTTTCCTGGGGATACTAAGCAATGCTTATACCCTTTTAAGGTTCTAGTGTCAAGCCAATGTTTGATTAAAGTTTTTCTTGGGAACCAATGAATTTACTGAGCTTACTTTCCCAGATAACTGAGGGGTTGCTGAGGTGTATGTCCAACCTGAGGGTATACACACTGGAAAGCCTTCACCCAGCATCGGTCATGCCTTTTCTTCTTAGACTTCGCCAGATTGTACACTTTAGCCCTCCCCAAATCCAGGAGACCATGTGTGATTAGAGCCAAATTACGTACAGTTGTCAGGAAGAGTGGCTGGATAATGAGGTGAGGGTCCAATGACCCTGCTTGGTCCTCCTTTAATGAATGAACACAACTATCAACAAGACCAATTGTGACAATGTTTAGAGATCAGGCACAGCTGAAGTTGTGATGATGGTAGTTATTGCATGCAGTAGAGACTGTTGTACAACATTATCCAATAAAAGGACATGGAATTTACAAGGATTTGGTGCTAGGATCCACATATGAGGGAGAATATATGTCATTTGTTTTTCTAAGACTGTGTTCCTTCACTTAGTATAGCAGTTTCTAGATCCATCCTTTTACCTGCAAATTTCATTATTTCATCTTTCTTTACTGCTGAATAGAGCTCCATTGTATAAATATACCACATTTTTGTTAACCACTCATCAGCTGAGGGGCACTTAGGTTGCTTCCATCTCTTAGCTATTGTGAAAAGAGCAGCAACTAACATGGTTGTACAAGTGTCTCTACAACATGATAAGTCCTTTGGGTATATGCCAAGGAGTAGTACAACTGGGTCATTTGGTAGGTTCATTTTTAGTTTTTTAAGAGTTCTCCACACTGTTTTCCATAGGGGTTGCATGAGTTTGCAATCCCACCAACAGTGAATGACTGCTCCCCTTTCTCCATATCCTCGCCAGCATTGGGTATCATTTGTTCTCTTGTTCCTAGCCAGTCTGATTGGGGTAAGGCGATACTTTAGGGTGGTTTTAATTTGCATTTCCCTAATTAATAATGATGTTGAACACTTTTAAAGATCTTTCTTAGCCATCTTTATTTCTTCCTTTGAGAACTCTGTTTAAATCTTTAGCCCATCTTTTCACTGGGTCATTTGGTTTCTCGATTCTTTGTTTTTTGAGTTCTTTATATATCTTGGATGTTAAACCTCTGTCAGATGTGTCAACGGTGAAGATTTTTCCCCATTCTGTAGATTTTCTCTTCACTTTTTTCATCATTTCTTTTGCTGTACAGAAACTTTTTAGTTTAATGAGGTCCCACTTGTTGATTCCTGAGCATCTTCTGTCTGATTTAGAAAATCCTTTCCTACACCTATCTTATTGATGCCAATATTTTCTTCTAATAGTTTCAAGGTTTCAGGTTTCACATTGATGTCTTTGATCCATTTGGGTTGACATTTGTGCATAGTGAAAGATAAGGATCTAGCTTCATTCTTCTACAGGTGGAGATCCAGTTTTGCCAGCACCATTTGTTGAACATGATGTCTTTCCTCCAATGTGTGTTCTTGGCACCTTTGTCAAATATCAGGTGGCTAAAATTGCAATTACTCATATTTGGGTCTTCAATTTTGTTCCATTGGTCTATGGGTCTATTTTTGTGCCAGTACCATATTGTTTTTATGACTATAGCTCTGTAGTATATTTTGAGATCAGGTATAATAATCCTCCCAGTATTGCTCTTTGTGCTCAGGGTTGCTTTGGCAATCCAGGATCTTTTGTGCTTCCATAGGAATTTAAGGATTTTTTTCAAATTCTCTGAAGTATGTCATGGGGGCTCTGATTGGGATTGCATTGAATCTATATATTGCTTTTGGTAGGATGGTCGTTTTCACAATATTAATTCTTCCAATCCATGAACATGGGAGGTCCTTCCATCTCCTGGTGTCTTCCTCAATCTCTTTCTTTAACGATTTAAAATTTTCATTGTATAGATCTTTGGTATCTTTTGTCAGATTTATTCCAAGATATTTTAAATTTTTTTGCAGCAATTGTGAATGGGAGCATTTCCTTGTATTCTTTCTGCAATTGCTTTTTATCGGTATGTAGAAAGGCTACTGATTTTTGTGGATTGATTTTATAACCTGCCACTATACTGAACATGTTGATCACTTCTAGGAATTTTCTGGTGGAACTTTTGGGGACTCTTAGGTATAGTATCATATCATCTGTAAAACGTGACTGTTTGACCTCTTCTTTTCTAATTAGTACTCCTTTAATTTCCTGCTCTTGTCTTATTGCTCTAGCAAGAGTTTCAAGTACTATGTTAAAGAGAAGTGGAGATAGTGGACATCCTTTGATTCCTGATTTTAATGGGAATGTTTCCAGTTTTTCTCCATTTAGAATGATGCTAGCTGTGGGTTTGTTGTATATAGCTTTAATTATGTTGATGTATGTTAACTCCAGTCCAATTCCCTCTAGGACTTTGAACATAAACGCATAATGAATTGTGTTAAAACCCTTTTCTGCATGTATTGAGATGATGATGTGGGTTTTGACTTTGAGTCCATTTACATGATTAATGACGTTTATTGACTTGTGTATATTGAACCATCCCTGCATCTCTGGAACAAAGCCTACTTGATCATGGTGAATGATCTTTTTGATGTACACCTGTATGAGGTTTGCACATATTTTATTGAGAA
This sequence comes from Nannospalax galili, assembly GCF_000622305.1. Lineage (NCBI taxonomy): Eukaryota > Metazoa > Chordata > Mammalia > Rodentia > Spalacidae > Nannospalax > Nannospalax galili. The sequence continues at coordinate 2,391,769 of NW_008357518.1, read as the reverse complement.
TTTTTGCATCTATGTTCATTAAGAATATGGATCTACAGTATTCTTTTTTGGTTGTGTCTTTACCTGGTTAGGTATTAGAGTGATGTTGGCTTCATAGAGGAATTTGGGAGTTCTCCCCCTGTTTCTATCATTTTGGATAGAGATCTTCTTTGGTTGGAGATCTTCTTTAAATGTCTGATAGAATTCTGCTGTAAATCCATCTGGGCCTGGGGTTTTTAGTAGGGAGGCTTTGTATTACTTTTTCGATATCCTTGTGTGTTATAGGTCTGTTTAAACTGTTGATCTCTTCTTGGTTTAACTTTGTTGCTTCCCATGATTTCAGATATGTATCCATTTCTTTTAGATTTTCAAATTTAGTAGCGTATAGGTTTTTAAAATATTCCCTTATAATGGTCTGGATCTTTTTGGTATCTGTTGTACTGTTTCCCCTTTCATTTCTGATTTTGTTGATTTGGATTTGCTCTTTCTTTCTTTTGGCTAACTGGGCTAAGGGTCTGTCTATCTTGTTTAGCTTTTTAAAGAACCAGCTCTTAGATTCACTGATTGTTTTCTTTGATTCTATTTCATTAATTTCTGCTCTGATTTGTGTTATTTCTTTTCTTCTGGGCTTAGGTTTCATTTGTTCTTGCCTTTCCAGCATCTTGAATTGCAGTGTTAGTTCATTTATTTGGGCTCTTTCTAATTTTTTAATGTGGGCACTTTAGAGCTATAAACTTCCCTCTTAGGACTGCTTCTAAAGTGTCTCAGAGGTTGTGTTGTGCTGTATTTTCCTTTTCAATCCCTCTTAGGACTGCTTCTAAAGTGTCTCAGAGGTTGTGTTGTGCTGTATTGTCCTTTTCAATGAATTCCAGGAATTCTTCTTTCTTTCTTTCTTTCTTTCTTTCTTTCTTTCTTTCTTTCTTTCTTTCCTTCTGATTTCTCATTTGACCCATGGTCCTCTGGCTCTCACAATCTTTTGGCCCACTCTTCTACATTGTTCCCTGAGCCTTAGGTATAGTGGTTGCATTGTAGTTTTACCGATTGAGGCTTGGCAAGTCATTCTCATTTAATTATCTGCATTTTGACCATTTGTAGATATCTGTAGTAGTATCCACAGTATTCTGCTAGAAAAAAAGAAGTGTCTTTAGTGAGGAATGAGGGCTTCACTTCTTTATGGGTATAAAGATAACTACTTAGAATATAGTTAGAAACTGTATTGGTTTAGGAAAATGACACTAGTAGATTCTACTCGAGGGTCTGTGACCTCTTCAGTCATGGGTACTTGGCTAAGTTTATGGAGTCAGGCATGAGTTTCCTCCTATTGAGGGTGCCTTTAGTCCATTTAGACAGCTGTTGTTCACCCCCAAAGTTAACTGCCACTACTGGGCCATCTTGCTGGGCTGTAATTTGTAGGCTTTGCAGCTGAATAACACTACTGATTACCTTTCCCCCTTGGCATCTCACACAGCAACTTCTGATATTGTGAGGGCTAGTCCTCAGGGAGGAGGCTTCCAGATTAGTATCAGCATGATTCCCCCCAAGTTCTTTGTCTTCAACAATAGGGTTTTACCTTCCAGTTCTGAGAAGAAACAAAGGGCAATGGCAAGTCTCTTGGACCACCCAGCAACAAAAACTAGAAGGGAAATGTCCCTTACCTGGCACTGGGGAGTTTGTTAGTCTATGACTGCTGAAGGAGCATTACCACCTGCCGGGGGTTTGAACCAGCGACCCCTGGAGCAGTGATGATTGGGGATGAATAAGAACGCTGCTCGCCAGCCCATGCCGCCCCCCAGTACCTGGGACACTCAGAAGCAATGGGGAGCCTAGTCAAGCAGGGACTCATTTATTACAGGTGTTACAGAGCTTATTAAAAAGTCACTTAAAACTCACATAGTACAGCCATTTATCAATACATGAATCACCTCAACCAGAATAATTTTCTTCTTCAATCCATGTATTCTCCAAAGTATTTCTTTTTATTTTATTTTCCACACACGCACACACACATATGTGTGTGTGTATATATGCATGTATATATATATCACATATATATATTTATTTTGAAATGTGTATATCAAAAGAAATGTTTCCCTGTGACTTTTTCAAAAACATCCTTAGCATTGTCTCTCATCTCTCCCTCTCCCTCTCTATTAGTCTCCTTCCCCTCCCCACCTAGTCCCCACCCCCATTTTTCCTCTTTCTCCCTTCATAGCACCCATGTCCTATGATGGCCATTTAGCAACAGATTGAACCAGTTGCTTAAAATAAAATAATAACATATATAATATGGACATATGTTTAGATTTTTTACCATTATGCTAACTTAAATCTTGACTCACTTAAATCTTGACTCAACAGTGAGTAACTGTAATAATTTTCTTATAATTTTTTTTTAAACAGCAGGGTCTGCAGTTTAGATACTGTATCCCTACCTCTCTCAGCATTTCTCAGGCATCTCCTTGGAGAAGAGAAATCCCACCCCTGGAGCAACACACCCCTTCCTGCTGGGCTTAACCATCCCCAACTGCTATGCCATGTAGCTTTGGAGATAAAGCAAAGTCCACTTTTCCCTTAGTAAGAGTCATGAAATTTGGCTTCATTTTAACTGAAAGAATAGATATGTAATATCCACAATGTAATAAGAGATTTGACAAATGGTAGTGTGGGTAGATACCAAGGAGAATTTAGAAAAACTGGGAATGGAAGCATCTTGAACGAATAGTAATAGTAACTTATTTCACTGAGGTGGTTTTGTGACTGAGAATGAATTTTGCCTTTGGGAGAAAAGACCAAAGGACTTTGAGATAGAGTTGCCTTGACCCAGATCTAAATTGCCACTGAATGAATTGTGTGTGTGCATGGATTCAGTTTCCATCTACCTTCCAAACCTCTGATGGAGGACATTGATTTGTGAGGTTATGAGCGACTTATTCAATCGCACTTTCAAGTACATCATGCTGTTTCTCTGTTGCTTGGAAACACTGGTGCTCAGTGTTTTTGCCAAGTGCTACAGTTTTTTTAACTGGTGCATCTTATTTTATAGACATAACTATCTGATTGCAGATGTAGCTGTTCATTTTGATCTTTAGGATATTTGAATCATAGATGGCAGGAGAAGTCACAGCATTAGGAAAAGATGGCTTTCAGAGCAGACTAACCCCTGAAATTCCTATTAAAATGGAATGAGATGAAGCCCACATTGAATTTGTATTTAGATAACCCTGTCGCTTTTCATTACTGAGTTCTAAAATAGTTATGAATAAGTGAAAGTGCCCATTGTCCTTCTTGGGTTATGTGTATATAAGGAAAATAAACACAGGGTCCACATAAAGTTGTGCATCACTACGTGGTCTTAGCAGTTAGCAGCTTCATTTAAACAAGATTGAGAAGCTATGCTTTGGTTTGTACTGGGATCTAAATTTACCATCAAAGCTACTGCCAGGTGGATTTGAATCACTGCTTTAATCTGAATTTGTTGTTTTTCTTTTCTTTTTGAAATCTCCCTCATTTCAAATGAAGCAGTCCTTTCCTACCTGCAATGCACAGGTGCTTACCTTCAACACAGCCACCTCTGGGAACCAAGGCATTTAAATGGTAGATTGTAGACTCTTAAGTATCTGCAGACCCACTCTAGCTGTATGGATAGCTATAGGGGTCCCTGTATGTTCTGAAAGTCAGAGATCATTAAGAGGTGCTCGTCCACACGCCGTTTAGAGGAAAGAGTGGCTGCTATTGTCTTAAACCGTGTTCCGGTCATGCTCTTCTGATAATCAGCCCCCATTACTGCTAGATAATTAAGGTCAACAATGGTATCACCATCTTTGCTTCAAAGAAGGTTCACTTCTGACACACAATCCTCCCTGCGAGTTCCAGGCATCGTAAGGACTTACATGGTGATTTGTAATTTGCATGGTTGTCATGAATCCTGGCCCAGAGGTCATCACATGCCTGCAGCAGACAGCTGGTCTCAGGTCCCTTCTCTGGCACGTTTACAGGAAAGGTGCTGAGTAGACTGAGTGTGTGAGAGCTGATGTCACCCTGGCCTTAGAAGCTGCATCTTGGGTCTCCATGCCTAAGGTGTGGACTCCACTCATGGGCATTCCAGTTCCTTTCCCCTCTGCTATTGTTTCCTGCCAGTGTTTCTATTTAGATGGATTTCAGGGTTTTTCAGGGTTTCTAAGCTTCATATGAGATAATACAGAACAGGCTTTATCCCAGAGAGAACAGGATGGGTACCTCTTCAGAACTCAGTGTAATAAGTAGTCCAGTGGCATATCCACAGCCTCTGAGTGGTCATTTTGGGTGCATGGTTACTGTCTAACAAGGAAGTCTACCCCAGTAGGTTTTCTTTAATTATGAATTATCCCCTATACTCTTTTACCACCGTAAGGGCTTCCACTTGTGGCCTCTGAAATAATCCTTAGTAAATAAGCACAGTCCCTTTGACTTTCCACTGCCCACTCCGTCCGCAAAGCAGTCACTGCAGTGTTTCAGCCCTCATTTCCCTGCGCACCTTCTCTGCTTCCATCTTTCCTTCTAACAAACTCTACTTTCAACTTCTGTAGGGATGGGACACTTCTGAAAAATCACACTTTGGGCTGCAAATGAAGTCTGATTGGTTCAGATCAGAAATCCTCAGTGTGACTGTGTTCAAGCTCCTCAAAGGAGTATCCTGGGAAAACTTCCTTAGTTCTGTACCTTTTCAGCACCTGTTTTCTTGGTAAAACACTGAAAATGAGCACAGAGACCAACAACGCTACTGACTTTGCAGCAAAGATTTTTTTTTTTTTTTGTCAGAAACACTTTGTTAATCGACAGAGGAATCTCTGAAGACTTTGAACTCACTCTTTGATCATTTCATAAAACATGGTGCAAATTATCATTCAAGACAGAAACAAATTCTTCTCAAAATACCAATGCGTAGGACCCTTTTATAAGAAGAAAGATTATGCAGAAACAAAATTAGTTCACAACTGCTTAGTACTGAAGAGCTAAAGTCTGTCAAATTCAGTGGAATTGCAGTGTTCTGATTTCAGGATGGCTTACACTCAGGCCCACAGGAATGAACACGGAGTTGAATTCACTAAGCATCTTTATTTTGGTTTGGAAAATAGGGAAAACAGCCGTATCTTTTGTTATTTCTGAACTGATCTCCATTTGGAAAGCGTCAACTCCACCAAGCAGAGGAGTCAGTGTTTAAAGCAGAGCAAGGGAAGTTAAGGGCACACCTGGGAAATAACAAGGAGCATTTAGCCTGGATAATTCAAGTTAACAGATGTAGAAATGAGGAACTCTGATCTCCATCAGTCAGTAGGGGAACTGCCTTGAACGTCATGGGCATCCAGGCTGGAAAAGACCTGCTTAGATCACAGAATAGATACCATTTGCAATCAGAAGCAGCCAAATCCAAAGCAACTTCAGCTCTAACCAAGGAATCCTCCTACCCAGATTGCAATTCATCCAACTGTCACACAAACAAAGCTGGAGAATGCCAAGTAGCTAGCACAAACCCTGTGGTATTCAGAGTACCTCAGTGACATCAGGGTTCTATGAGATTTGAAATATCTGGGAGAATAAGAACCACCGGAAGAAAGGGTTTGCTGAGTTTCTAATGAACAGGAGTGTGCAGACAGCTTTATACCTTGTATGTGATGGAGAAAACAAGGTACTTTTCAGGAGATGTTTTCCAAGAGCATAAGATTATGTGAATCATAAAACAACTGCCAATGACACAGAGACGCCGAGCATTTCAACTCCTGTCCTGGGATGGGAGGCTTCCACTTAGAAATACCAGGAAGAGTTAAAATGTAAAGAAAAAAGAGGTCTATTCAGATACAGACAGGCAGAATCAAGCCTGAAATTCAGAAAGGGCACAGATTGGGAATTCATGTTTTAAGATAAGTAATTTAAGCCTTCCTTGTGACCTTGGATACATAGCAGTGTGTTCTTGTTTCCTTCCACATCAGTGGAAGCATAGAAGAAGGCAGATGGCACTAATGGCCTGCCATACCAATATTCAGAACTCCCTGCCTAACTGTAACAATAACACCCTTTCAAATCTTCATAACACCTGTCACCCTGGGGACCCATGACCTTCTTCGAATCTCATTATAGGCAATGTTCCCATTGCGTTAGCTGTCTGCTTTGTTAATCTCTGGCCAGGGACAATCATATTCAGGGTGTGCATAGGCGTTAATATTATGACTCACATCAGCAAATGCATTTTTAAAGGCCTCTCAAAACTAATGGGACTCCTAATTCCCCACACTACCCATTGGTTTATAGTAGATCTAATTATGTTATTAATTTTTACTGACCTGTGCCTTGGCCATGAGCATATTGATAGAAGAACTCCGTGTGTGCTTTCCCCGTCAACTACAAACAAAGCCCAAAGCGTCCTTCAGGTAGTCTTCCCTTCACACCCCACCATCTTGGAATTGAGGGCTGGAGAAATGTGGCAGCCTATCACTTATGTGAGGATATTTAAAGGCACAAAAGTCCATGAATCCATCAAGCAAAAATATTCCTGCTGAAACATGCAATGGGGAGCTGCAAAGATGACACTGGGCCTCTTTAGCACCCAGTCTTTGATCAGTTGTACTCAGCATAGCCCATCACCCAGTCACCACTGAGACCCCAGAGTTATGCCTTCTGCAGCCCACATGAGTCCATCACTGTATCAATGACTTTACTATTAACAGTTGAACAGAGAACACACCTGTCTATGTTCCGAGGATCAGGCAAGTGCCTTAAATATCAACCCCGGGTCACTGACTTATCTAGGTTGTGTTTATCAACGAGTGAAGTAAGTCATTTCACTGGGAATGTAAAAAGTGACCTCCAGTGGATTTTTTTTTGATGGCTTTCATATTCAGTTTGATGAGTTTGAGGTATAGACTTTGATAGGGGTATTTGGCAACTCTGTTTTCCCTGACATTTCAACAGCCCAGAGGCAGAATGAACTATAGTAGCCAGGATTCACTCCCACGGTGTGCTCTGCCTGTCCTAGTGACAGGCCCTCAGCATATCAGTTGATGGAGATCCTAGGAAGTAGGCCCATCAGCTCTCCTACTGTAGATGTGAACAGACAGAGGTGGAGAATTCTGTGTACACAAATGGTGAACAGTAGAGCTTCTATACCCGTCACCTGCAGAAAGAACTTAGCCAGGCTTACCCTTATTTTATTTTATGTTATGGGACACTAAACCCAGGACTGGGTATATAATCTGCAGGACCAATGAAACAAGTGGCCCCTTCTTCAAAACTGAGGATGGATTTCACAACAGTGAGTGTCACTAAACTAAGCACAGGAGCCACCTCCATGTGTAGTTCTCTCACCCATGATGCAGGCTCTGCTTGTAAGATTGCCTTCCTCTTACAGCAAAGCACAGTGTGAGCTGAGTCAGGCATCCACTCATTTGGTGTTCTGTGAAGGTGAAGATGTTATCACAGGGCCTCACTTCCATTGGGACCAAAACCAAAAAGTTTTCCTTACACACAAGACATTTGACCAGTTTTATGATATTTAGCTTCATAGTGATATTACAGACTCTCTATGATCACTTGATCTTCCACTACATGTACACACATGTGCACACATTCACACTCACAGATACATGTGAGCACACATTTTTTTCCTCAATGTAAATTGTCATTATCAGAGTGATTGTGATGCTTTTTTGCCGTGTGGATATTTGATCCTCTCTATGCAGGGTAACTTTGAAGTCACCAGTGAGAGTGGAACTCACACCCAGGAAACTCACAAGCCATTTACTCCAGGGAACCCAGTTGTTATCTTTTCCAGGAACTCTAGTGACAGAGGAATAATGATTTTCTACTCTTAGGTAATTCTTAATTTATACCGTCTCATGTTACGTCTTTTGAGAAATGCAATTTCTATTTTTCATCTTTCTTGCAAAATGTTCATCTTTTTTAAATTGGACTGGACTGCTGGTGCCTGGCGTCTACTTTGATCCTCATGTCCAAGAAGTTAAAAGTGACAACTGCCCCAGATTCCTCCCTTGTCACTTCATTTCACAGGATCCGATGCTCCATCTGTCACAGAATGTAGGGAGTTTCGTCCCCAGGCACCCCAGCACTCATCACAGAGATAATTGTTCTCCAACAGTATGAAGCAATAAACCGCGCACATCACAAGGACTGCTCTTTGGTGCTAAAGTTTCCCTGGCCACCTTGATCTTGTGTTAAATACTTTACATTGTGCTTGATACTGTACTTTGTTAAAGAAATGAGTATTTTGCCTATCTTTGCTTGCCTTTCCTGTTGTAGACTGCTACAACAGCCACCCCTCCCCCACCATGGCTTTCAGTCCTCACACCCACATCAACCCCTGCTGTATGCTCATTCTACAATGGAAATTTTGCTTACAGATTTACAAAACCAGTCCTTTCTGCTGAAATCCTTCCTGATAATCTCAAACAGTCAACTTAAAATTAATGACACAAAAGGAGATATTTAAAGACACCATCTCTGAATATTTTTCACCTTGATTTATTTTTGTAACCCTGAGAGAACGATGGAATAGGTGCTAAGTTATTAACATAAAGGACGTGTCTCGTCACATTGACAAAAGCTTACATTTTCAGAAGCAGGAGCTTGACCTGCTGCTGTCCCAGGCCTCTGGATGGTAACTGAGGGACAGCAGGAGCTTGTGCCTCATGGTTCTGAGGTGCCAAGTCCACGGCCAAGGTGCCAGCAGTCTCCTTGCTCCGTATCTCATGGTGGAGGTGAAAGGGCAGAGAAGAAGCAAGGGGGCCAGATGTGTCCTACAATGATGACATTAATCCCACCTCTGAAGGTGCAGCTCTTGTGACTTAATCACCTCCTAAAGATTCTGTTTACTTACTGATGTCCACCACTATGATCAAGTTTTACAGTGGATTTCCTGGGATGCAGGCAATCTGAGTGCTGCACTATGACCTCCAAGATGCTGGAAGCAGGTCTGCAGAACATTCTTTCTGCCACTGTATCCTGCGGAGGACTGCAGCTGAACCTGAGGATTTCTAAACTGAGGCTAAGGTAGAGGAGGCAATAGACATGACTAGAAACTGTATACAGAGCCCCCCCCTCTCTCCTTTCTCTCCCCCCCCCCCCCACAGCATTGTTGGAGAAGCCAGTCACCCAGTCACCATGTTACCACACACTCTGGAAATTCTTGCTGAAGTTAAAGCAAGAGCCAAATATTTCTGGCTAAGCAGTTATAGCAGAGGGGATGGCAAACACAGCCTTCCCCTGATCAGAGGCTCCGTTCTCAGAAACCACGTGATACAGTGAATGCTTTTGCTTTAAGCTCCAAGGTTTGGGGGAAATGTGTTACACAGTAATATATAAGTAATAGCCAGCCCCAATATGATTATGCATAGAACTACCCAGATGGAACTAGTATATGGAGCAGTTTCCTTTAGAAAATTGACAAAGAATGAGAGAATGTAGAAATGTCTATGGCTTAGAAAGCTTTTTCTTTCTCTTTCTCTTTTTTTGTTTGTTTTTGTTGTTCAGAGGTAGATCTCATTTTACAGTCCAGGCTGGTCTCAAACTGGTGATCCTCTTGCCTCAGCCCCCCAAATGCTGGGATCAAAGGCTCCCACCACCATGCCTGACTAGAAACTGTTTTGTTACATCAAAACATATATATCAAGAAAAAATCTGATGAACAAATCAGTTAGGGTCAAACACAAAACCTTCTAACTACCCAGGCCATAAGGAGCTGGATCAGATTTAACAGATTTAAAATGAGCAGATTCTGTCATACTGAACAAATCATCCTTCAAGAGAGTTGAGCAAGAGAAATCCAGTGTTCTTGTGTCAGACAAATGCACATGGGCAGGGAAGATGGCTTAACCCACATGTAAAGTGCTTGCCATGCAAGCATGAAGGCTGAGTTCCATCCCTAGGACCCACATCAAAAAAAAAAAAGTCAGGTGCAATGGTGCTGGCTGGTAAATTCAGCCCCAGGGAGATGGAGACAAAGGGAACTTTGGGGATTGCTAGCTTGTTGGCCTAGCCAAAATCAGTCCTAGAAACAAAGAGACCCTGTTGTAAAGCAAACAAACAAAAAAGGGAAGTTCCTGAGGAATGACATCCATGGGTGTCCTCTGTCTTCCAGGTCCACACACACACACACTGGTGCACTAACCACCCCCACTCACACAAGTATAAGTAACTTGATGAATTTATGTTAGCATGCATTTTAGCATGACTAACCTTATATCTAATCTCTTTAAATTTTTTTTATTTTTTGTGTATGAGTGTTTTACCTGCAAGTATGTAAGTGTACCCATGTTGACCAATGTGCACAGAGAACAGAATAGGGCGTCAGATTCCCTGGAAGTGGAGTTATAGATGGTTGCTAGCTGCTATGTGGGTGCTGGGAACCAAACCCCAGTTCTCTGCAAGAGCAGCCTGTGCCCTTAACTACTGAGCCATCTCTCCAGCCCCACATATAATCTCTTTAATCTGACTGTCTTCTCTGCTTATCTGTGTTTTCCATGTTTTAGCAGCATTTAGGGTTTGGCCTGACTTTACTCCATTCCAGGGAGGCAGCATGTGAGGCTGTGCTTGCATTCCCTAAGTCCAACAACACAGAATCCTGACTTCCCTTCAAGGTGCCACTCAGGTGCCTCCGTGCCTGTCTCAGTGAGGCTCCTGACCCAGGACTGAAGTATACCATTTTACATCTAGTAAAAAGTTGGCTGTCTGTGGTGTTTTGAATGAATATCCCCCATAGGCTCCAACTATTTGAACACTTTGTCTGTAGGTCGTGGCAATGATGCTTTGGGAGGTTTGGAAGGTGTGGCCTTGCTGGAGGAAACACATCACTGGGGGAGGCTTTGAGTTTGAGAGTGGGAGCCTTGTTCCCACTTCCAGTTTGGCTCTCTTCTTCCTGTGCTGCTTGAAGATGTGTGCCCTCAGCTTCCTGCTCTGGCTGCCTCCTGCCCTGATGGACTCTTATCCCTCTGGAACTGTAAACCCAATAAGCTCTTCCTTCTACAAGGTGCCTTGGTCATGGTGTTTTATCACAGTAACAGAAAAGTAACTAAAACATCATCTTATATGCTACATATGTAATTTGTGCTAATTTTGTTCGTCTCTTAAAATGATGAATTTTTAAACCACAAAGGATCCAACACAGCAAGCTCAGCATTGATTCACATGATACATATGATCTACATGATCCACATGGATTAAAATCTAGTGGGTCGAGCTGCATTATGACCAAATAAGTGTATGCTGTGAAATGCTGTATCTTTCATCCATAATCTGTGCAAAATTGTCTCATTTAACCTTCACAAATGAGTTAGCCAAGACATTGTTGAAGTATAGTTTCAACTCTCCATAAATTCATTTGGTAAAGTCCTGACCCCCCAGTACCTCATACTGTGATTTGTATGTGTTCTCCAAGTGGCCCCTAATCCAACAGGACTGACTGTCTTATAAGAAGAGGAAACGATGACAAGGCACATGTCTAGAGGAAAACCATAGGAAGAAACATTGAGGTGACAGCTGTGTTTCAGCCCAGGAGAGGGGCCACAGGAGGGATTTGGCTTGGGTTTCCAGAGCTGTAAGAAACACTGTCCTGTTGTCATAGTCCCCCAGCAAAGGAACACAGAAGCTCACAGAGACAGGGTGAGGAGCCTGAGTGGAGCATTGCTTTAAGAGGGACTGGAACTCAGATCAGGACTCTGGCCCCTTGCACCTCTGATGATTTAAGAGTTTCTCTCTAGAGACAGAAGTCTGTTGAGTATGTTTTCCTTCATTTTACAGTTGTGATTTTATGTTAAACATTTCACCTTTTATGGAGTTGACGAGATCAGTTATAGTCAAGCACAAAATTTTGCTAGGCGTTTGATCCCTAAGTGAGTGAGATTTAGAAAAAGCAGATTTTTGACTTGTTTCAGGTGCCTTAAGGAGACTAAGGTAAAAGAAAAACAGCACTGTCTATATTTTATGTAGAAAAGTGCAGCATGAGTGGTCCACTTCTCTGTTCCTTCCCACTGGCCACGATTCTAACAGGGAGCTGGAAAAAGTGATTCTACGGGGAACCTGGGAAGAAGGTGAGGCTGTCAGTGATTAAACAACACAGTGTCTAGTTAGAAAAGTGTAATAGTTCACACTGGGCAGTGAGTCCATGGAATTCATTTTAACATTATATACGATTTTTTATAAATTTAAATGTTTTGCTAGTGGAAAACTCTCCAACATTGATTCTGGTGTTGCTTATTTTAACCTTTGGGGAGGTTAACTGTAAATTTTCTGCTGGACACAAACACAAAGAAATGAAATAGCCCTTATTTTGTTGCTAGGGCAAGAGGGTGAGTTTTGTGGTACTTGGGGATTGACCTTAGGTCATTATACATGCTGGACAAATGTGATATCATGGAGATACATCTCTTTATCAAATTCTTCTTGAATTCCCTGAACTGGTCTTGAACACCACATGCAGCTCAGGTAGTCCTTTGACTCAACCCTCCTGTCTTAGCCTCCACAGTAGCTAGGATTACAGGCATGCACCCCAAGGCACAGCTCAAGAGGGGGATATTAAGTCCATTATTTGTGGCCAAAGTAGAATTTATCTACTAACCTATTTTATGAACCCCCCACCCAACAATATGGCAATTTTATTGGGAGGGTCACAAGTTCTTTCCAGATACTTAAGGTTTTTTTTTTTTTTTTTTTTTTTTGATTCTTTTGTTTTTGATCTTTTTGAGACAGGGTCTCCCTATAGCCCTAGCTGGCCTGGAACTTGCTATGTAGACCAGGCTGGCTTTGAACTCACAGACATTTGACTGCCTCTGCCTCCCAAGTGCTGGACTTAAAGGTATGTGCCACCATGCCAGATCAGATAATTAAGTTTTAAGTGACAACTTAGATTCCAACAGTGAATTACAGGGAAGTTACCTGGGAATCAGTAGGGGCCAGTGGCAAAGCAAACTGTGGTAAAAGTTGTTAAGGACTAACACAAGAAATATGGGTTTTAATGATTGAGCCATCTCTCCAACCCTGACCATGGCCCTCTTGAATCCACACAGCTTGACTTCCTGAACAAGAGACCTCTTTCTTTCCTGATAAGGGTAGTATCCTCCAAGGTGGCAGTTTTGTGGCAATCAGTCTCTGGTATCAGAAATTCAGGAGAAGGATGCTATCAACATGGTGCTTGATCATGTTCTGTATAAAAGATCTCAGTCTTGTGCATGGTTTATTCCTCATCTGTAATTGTTCTCAAAGCCTACTATGACATGGTTCCTCCAGCAAACCTGCAAATCCTAAAGGTCCTATGACCTCCTCAAAAAGCACCACAAATCAGGGGTCATTTCTCATTTAAACCACCTCACTGCTCTTACGGAGGACCTGAGTTCTAGTCCCAGGACCTACATCAGGTGGCCTACAGTTATCTGTAACTTCAGCTCCAGGAAAGCCAATGGTCTCTCTGACTTCCATATGCATTCATACATAGGAGGGAGAGAGAGAGAGAGAGAGAGAGAGAGAGAGAGAGAGAGAGAAACTTTTTGGGAGGGGGAGGGACAGCAGTTTATTTGAGAGCAAACAGACCACTGGGTTGCCTCCTGGGGAGCAGGGAAACAGCAGCGATCAGGGGATGTCAGACATCTTTTATAGGCAGTCAGGTGGTTCAGTAACTTCCCATGATGTATGCTAGGCAGTTCATCTCAGGATTGATTGGTCCCCCAGTAAGCAGCAGGACTTGCCTGGGGCTAAATTAAAACCAGCTGTTTTAGAATATTGTGAGCTGTACTGCCATTTTAGGAGCCTACCGGGAAACTAACATTCCAGCCTTTTGTTGATAATAAGGTAGATGTTGGTCTTTCTTTAGCTACTTCCTGCTGGACATGGATGTCGGCAAAGAGGGGAGTGGTCTCAAAAGACTGGAACATTGGTCTGGAGTGTGGGGTTGGGTAGGCAGGTCATGGTAGGAGACCTGAGGAATTCAGTTAAGAGCATCTGGTTCACTGACCATCGGGACATCTCATTAACTCTGTCCTGACCTGAAAAAATTTAAAATGCATGGAATAGTCATTATTATGAGGAGGATGGATATCAGTGGATTGAGGGGAAGAAGTAAGGCAAGAATAGTTGGGTGCAAATTCTAGGCAGGGAACCAGAATTCAGAACAGGAGGGTTTCTCTTCATTTTTCATTTGGCTGCCATGGCTGGACTCAAGATTTGCTTTTCAGGCACTTTGAGAGTTATTGAAGTGACTAGAATCACAGTGTGATTTCCCTCCCGAATGACCTCTACACAGGGAGAGAGAAGAAATTTAGTCATCATTTAATTTTTAGATAAGAATAGTTTTTTTCTTTTGGTTCCAGGTAGGAACTTCAGAGTTGATCAGACCAGGATTTGAAGTCTGACACCTGAGCAGCATTTTATTCTTAAGAACAAATCATTAGTGAGAAATTGTCTAAATAGCATATTATATGAACTTAAGTCTAATATCTCAGATGTTCAGTCCTTTGGACTCTTAAAGAAGTATACCAATCATTTAACTCTATTGTTATACTTCCCTTATGAGTGTTTAAGACCATGCAGTTGGCCCAAATAAACCAATTTATTTTCATTCTTTTTAAAAATATTTTATTTGTTATTTTTATTTTATGTGTATGTGTGTGTTGCCTACATGTAAATACGTGTCATGCAATGCATGCAGAGGACAGAAGAGGCTGTTGGATCCTCTGGAACTGGAGTTACAGACAGTTATTAGCTGCCATGTGGGTGTTGGGATTTGAACCTGGGTCTTCTGCAAGAACAAACAGTGTTCTTAAGCACAGAGCCATCTCTCCAGTCCCTATTTTCACTCTTAAGGTTGGTTGAGGATCTGGTCCTCAGGGGTCACATGGGTTTGGGAGGAGCCTCTGGCTCCTTAGGCCTTTCTTTTACCAGTTCCACCAATGTAAGGATAAGTAAAAGGGTCTGCTTGACCATGGCTGTCTTCACTTGGAAGCATGGAGGAAAAAATTTCCTCTATGTCGACCCTCCTCTTTGTAGACTGGACACTAGATCAAGTCCTTCTAGTGGGGTCTCCATGAAAATAAAACTTTTTAAAAAGTAGTTAAAAACTAGAGCAATGGACGCCAGAGAATCTGGCTCTAAGGGAAGAACATTTTGGAATCAGGCAATAGAAGCAGGGCTGGGCCAACCTCTCTGACCTTCCTCCAACTGGGCATTCCTGATTGGCCATGCCTACGGGTATGATCCCACAGAAGAAAACCTTTCCACAGAGAGTGCGTGGCCATGTGGAATGCTGACGGGTGTGAGGAGCATTTGTGGACGGCTTTTTCAAACCTCCCTGTCATAGCATTTCTTCAAGAACAATCTGAGGTTTGACTCCTGTGTGCTTCCCTCATCAAATAAGACATTATGTTCCTGTTGTATAAAAATGCTGTAATCAGGAATGCTACTGGGATGTGTCAGTGTTGCTCTACCATGAAATGAAGTGGCAGATAACACCTTTGCTCTTTATTTTATTCATGGTTTAATCTCGGACTGTGATTGCATTCCCAGAACACATCTCCTTTGATGTGAGTTATTATTAATGTTTTATATTTTATTTATTATTTTTATTTTATGTGTGTGTGTATAATGCCTGCATATAGGTGGGTGTAACCGTGCTGTGAAATGCCCAAGGAGGTCGGAAAAGGCATCAGATTCCCTGAAACTGGAGTTACAGATGATTGCTAGTTGCCATGTGGGTGCTCAAAATTGAACCCAGTTCTCTGTTCTTAACTGCTGAGTCATCTCTCCAGTCTCCAAGTTAATTTTTTTTTTTTAATTTACGTTGGACTCTATTTTGTCCTGCAAGATTCTTACAAATTTTTGTTTCCTTTTATGTTTTCTCAAAGTTTCATTATACAACTTTGTGTCTTGAATTTCCACCATAGCCTCTCTCAATGTAATAGCCCTATGTCTAAAATACAAGACTGTGACCCTCTTCTGCATTGCTGTAAAATCTGAAATCTCATATGAAATGGATACTGGGACATACAGTCCGATATTCTGTTCTGCCATAAGGATAAAATGTAAGGGCATGGCTCTGTTTCCCTGGCACTGATGAAGGGAACACTCAAAGTTCTCAGAGCTTATGTCTGACTTCCCTTCTCTGTTATTATTTAGGTACCTTTCAATTTTCAAATTTCCTTTTAAATTTTGGAAAAAATTTTACATCTTTTTAAATTTTGTGTTTCCTGAGTGTATATGAATGTGTGTGTGTGTGTGTGTGTGTGTGTGTGTGTGTGTGTGTGTGTACTTGTATCTGTGAGTGTGGGCACAGGCATGCTATGGCATATATGTACAAATCGGAGGATGACCTCAGGTGTCAGTCCATGTCTTCCACCTTGTTTGAGACAAGTCCTCTTGTTCATCTCTGTTTGCAGTGGGGCAGCTGGCCCGTGAGCTTTTGCAGACTCGCCTCCTGTCTCTGCCTCCCATCTCACAATTGGAGTGCTGGGATTACAGGTGTGTGCTACCCCATCCGACTTTACATGGGTTCTGGGGTTTGAACTCAGGTCCTCATGCTTGTACAGCAAGCCCTTTACCCACTGTAAAAATCTTCCCAACCCTCTCAAATTTCTCATGTGGTCATTTCTTGTATCTGCAGGGTGTGGACTTCCAGAAACCTCCAGGATATGAACATCAACATTTGTGGATGCACACATTCTTTATTTAAATTGCGTTATTTCTAAAGAACTTTCAGAAATCCTGTATTACTTAGGACACCTAATAAAACACGAATGCTGTGTAATTGTTGAATACTGTGCTGTTCAGAGAACAATAAAAAAGTAAGATTTTCTGTACAGATGCTTTTTTCCTGAATGTTTCCAATCCACAGTTGGTTATACTCATGGATAAGGAGGGTGACTGCCCAGTGTCTAGTTTTACATTATTAATGTTTTAACTTCTTTTTTATTTTTCAAAATTCCCTGAAAGTACCATAATGAAACATTATTTATTATTATTGAATGTCATAAATATTTAATCCAATAAATTTTGTGTGAGCACTGTCTTACCCACAGGTTACGTTTTTATTATCTCTTTCTATAAACCTTTCAGTGTCCTTCAAACTTGAACACATTAGCAAAACCAGTCCCTGGGAACGAGCCAACATAGGTAGCTTCAGTTCACGCCAATGGGAATGTGAGTTTGGATAACCTTTTGGAAAGTGATTTGCTGACACATTTAAATACATTTGAAATTTTTATGTATTTTACCTCAGGAACCATTTATCTTAAGGAAATCATCAGAGATACATAGTGCTTCATGTGCAACAATATAAATCCCATTTCCATTTACAAAATTTGGAAATAGCAAAAAGGCCAAACAATAGACCAGTAGTTGGGTACAACTAGGTACTTTTGTTTGATGGAACAGCATGCAGCCAAGGCAAGGGTAGTCATTATGCCATTCAAAGTTGTTTTCTTGAAGACTATTTAAAGACACAAAATATCTCATGATATATTTTAAGGTAAGAAACATCACTCTTGGTAGGATAAGCATATTTCTGTTTTTGAAAGAGAATAATTTCTAAAGTGTTTGTAAAGTATAATCATTACTTCTAAGGAGTAGAGATATAATTTATACTTTAAAATTTTTTAGTTATTTTTGTTTTCAACCATTTTTCTCAAATACCCCAGTTTAGTCATGCATTGCCTTTACAGTAATAGAGAAAGAAAGGATAAAATTTTTCATATACTATAAAGGATATGTGGTCCAGTTTAGGATAGCCTAGACACACAGCTTGCTGTATGAATATGTGTATGCGTGGATAGCTGCTTATTTTGTTGGGTCATGAAATCTCTAAATCTTCTGGATCTGAGCAGCAATAAAAAATGTAACTTCCAAAATTTTCAGCATGAAAATTTAATTACTCATGGAAATGAAGTCTGTGAAACTAAGCAAAGCAAGTTTTATAGAGCGTGTTTGATAAGGAGGAAGAGTACACAGGCATTCATATCAGGACCCAGATAGCTACCGAATCCCCACTTGCTGTTACCTAGCAAGTCTCTAAGACACCCCTGGAAATTATTCAGGACCATGCATGGCTATATAAGTAAGGGCTGAGTTAGAAATGTGGCCTGGGCTAGAACATTTATCATCATTCAGAAAATGTGCACAGTGACTGATTTCACCTGGTGTTTTTGGTTTTTCCAAGATCAATCTTCAAAAGTTTTCAACATATTATTGAGATTTAGGAAGCCAGGAAAGTACTTAAAGTTGAATCAAAGTGATTCTTAAAAGCACTGTGCACAGCATTTCAGCAAAGGGGGTGAGTAGGGGTCTTTTTGAGGTCTGAGTAGGTGAACGGTCTTTCCTTAGGTCTCTTCCACGGAACTATTTTAAACAGAAAAAGACTTAGGCTACAGTTGTTTCAGGAGAGTATTAGAAATTACTTATATCAGAAAACAATGTTTGAAAATTGAAACTAGACCAGGTAGATAAAATTCAACTTTCTCATTGAAAAATATAAAATTTATTTCACAATGTGATTCACAAATGTAGGCAAATGTCCCTAGCCTCTCACCCCAAACAGGCCTGTGCTGCGGATCCCATCACATGGCTCTCTTCCTGTCACAATGCTGACAGATATGGTCCTTGTGTAAGTTGCTTCTCTTATCTTGTGACAAAATTCTACACAGGAACAACACTGTAGTGGTTTGAATGAGAATATCCCCATAGGCTCCAAGTACCTGGACATTTTGTCCCCAGTTGGTGGGAGGTCTTAGAAGGTGTGGCCTTCCTAGGGGAAGCATATCACCAGGGTGGGCTTAAAGAGCTCTTAATCATTGCAGATTTCTGGTCACTCTGTTTCCTGTTGAAGATATGATAGCTTAGCTTTCTGTTCCAGCCACCTCTGCCACCATACCTCCTCACTATGATAGACTCTGATTCCTCTGGAATGGTAAGCTCAAATACACTCTTCTTTTTCTAAGTTACTTTGTTCAAGGTGTTTTGTCACAGCAACACAAAAGTAACTAATACAAACACAAATGAGGAGAGGTATGTTCTGGCTCACACTTTCAAGGGACTTCACTCCATCTTGGCAGGAACAGCATGGCAGAGCAGCTCCCATGGTGTGGGAACTTGTGGTTGCTGCTTCTCAAATCCTGGTAGCCCAGGAAGCAGAGGCACGGGGACTGGAAGCAGGTTGGCCCATAATTCCCAGAGGCCTTCTCCTAGCGACCACCTCTGCCAGCCAGGCTCACAACCTCCTCAAAGATCTGGGTCAGGTGTTCAAGAATGTTAGACTGTAGGGAATGCGGAATAATTCAGTTCCAAATTGTAACAGTCATGTTCTTTTCTCTCTCCCTCTACCTCCACCCCTAACTCCTCCTCCTCTTCCTATTTCCCCTCCTCCTCTTCCTCCTCTTCTTCTTCTTTCTTTCCTTTACCCCTGCTAAGCTGTGTCTTCCTTTACAACAGCTTGTCTGCCTCATAGACACTCACTGTTTATCCATTTCATGAACAAAGACGTGAAAACTATTATGTAGTCTATGACATTCAGTTCGCTAAGATAATCTCATACATGAGTAGATTATTATAATACATTCAATAGAAATTAATTTCAACAAGAAAACAATACCAATTATAGGTGTATGGCTTAGTATAAACTCCATTCCATTTTTTCCCACCACAAAAATAAGCAGCCTTTGGGGCTGGAAGGATGGCTCATCAGTTAAGAGCACTGACTGTTCTTGCAGAGGTCTTGGGTTCGATTCCCAGCACCCACATGGCAGCTATGAACCATACTTAACTCCAGTTCCAGGGGAATCTGAAGCCCTCTTATGACTGCCACAGCATTGCATGACATGGGTTTACTCACACACGGAGGCAATACACTCATACACATAAAATGAAAATAATACATAAAATTTTAAAAAAGCAACCTAAAACAAAACAGCAAAAGAAACCCTACATTTATCTATAAGTGGAAGTTTACATTAGCTATGAGAGGCCTATGACCAAGTTCTCTTGCATTATTGGGAGGAATAACATTTTTATAACATATTCTAGGAGCAGCCCATTAGAGCAGTGGGATTGTGCAGTGATCTGGTTGCTTATCTCACTTTAGATTTTTTCCCAAAGGAAGTTTTGGGACTAACAAAAGTCTAGCTTTAATTATGTTCTCCAAACTGAGAACAGGCTCAGGGGTGGACTTTCCCCATGCTACATCTTCTGGTTCCACTCCGAGTTGAGTGATTAAATATTCCAAGGTGAAAACGTAGCAAATGTGACTGATGTATCTTTAAAATATGACTCAGTTTGTGTTCATTGTTAATAATAAAATAATACAATAATTATTAACAGAACAAAAGTGGCTACTCTTCAATCACTGCTTGTGTAGAAGTTTGGAACACTGGAGCGCTGCCACAATACAGCTGGATCAGAACCATCAGGCCTCCACAACATCGCTAAATTCTACCGCATGAAACCTAAATTATCAGTAAGAGTAAAATTTGAGTTGTCTCTGGGCACAACAGCTGGAAAGATGGGACACCCCAGTTAATCTAGGATGTTACCTTAGCTTCCAAAGAGTTATTATATTTTAATTTTAAAAAGGTGGGTAAGTTTGAATAGAGTTAAATGAATTCTTACATCAAACACATTTCTTCTTTTGTAATGATTTTGTAAAAAACATAAGAGTTGTCATGTTTCTTTATGCCTAGAAAACATGTTTGAACTTGTTAATGGAAAGCCAAATGATTTTCTCAGAATAACATGATGAGTGGTCCCTTAGTTAATTCATCAGAATCTATATCAACAACTATATATCTTAGATATTGCTCAGAAATGTTTGTTGTTTTATCTATAAGATCCATTCCCTTCTTTAAATCAATAGCCAACGTTTGGTACGGGAAGTGAAGACTACTTTACCCCGAGTTTTCATTAATCACCAAGTTACAAAGAATAGGAATAGAACTTCTACCAACACTGGGCCTTCCAGAGTGCTCTATAAATCTTCCATCTGCCAACACTGGGCCCTCCAGAGTGATCTCGAACTCTTCCAGGTCATCTGCGCTTGCTTCTCTGGATCTGCCCATCTGAGGCCTCCTGTCAGGTTTTCTTGATAATTACCAACAATATTGTTAGCACTGACAACATGCTGGCCCTTGTAAGGAAGACCCACTGTGTGGTTTGGCCACTGCTGCAAATATCACAACAAAAGTTCTTACCCAAATGAGGCTTTAGATGTTCTACTGATGATAGTATCATGAGAGAATATTAAATACCTTTCTGGAGAAAATACTTTGCTAAAATCAAGACACCCCATGTGATGGTTTGAATGAGAAATGTCCCCAAACTTAATCGTTGGTGGTACTGTTTGGGAGGTCATGAAACCTTTAGGAGGTATGGTCTAGCTGGCAATGTACATCACTGGAGGAGGGCTTTGAGAGTTTGTAGCGGAGGAGGGCTTTGAGAGTTTGTAGCCTTGTCCCATTTCCAGTTTGCCATCTCTTTGCTTCCTGTGTGCACTAGAAAATTGAGCCCTCAGCTTCCTGCTCCAGCTGCCTCATGCCATGCATTTCCTGTGATGATGGACTCTTATCCCTCTGAAACTGTGAGTAAACCCAATGAGCACTTCTATAAGTTGCCTTGGTTATGCTTTATTAACACAGCAACAGAAAGGTAACAATACACCACAGCATGTTGGATCTGTGCCACCAGCATAACATGGCTGAGTCAGGGACACATGTTCCTGTGGAGGACCTTGATTAGCTGAAGAACCTGCTTCCCCTCTGGGTCTACTGCTGTGTCCTCTCTCCTTTATCACATCATCAGCTCTAGAAGAAGCAGGCTCTCTTGTGAATGTTGAGATCAAGTCTACTCCTCACTCGGGGAGGTGAGATGGCCATTATATTCTTGGTAATCTTCATTCTCTTTTGTCTGACAACCTTCTTGCAAAATATTAAGAGGAACTGAAGAGCAAATAATAGGAACCAAACTATTTTATGTACCCATAAATTCTTAAGGAGAGTTGTACAATGATTTACCAGAGAAAACACCAGCTAGCACTAACAGCAGGACACTGTCACATGTAAATGACCAGAAGTGAGATACACTGAATTTACAGTGGAGAGGGAAGGAGCCTGGTGGAGGAAGTTCCTTTGAACACTTGAGCAGGAAACCCTGTGAACCTGTTGAAAATATGGGCTCCAAGAAATGAAGAATGAAAGGCAAACAAAAAGCAGGCTCTGCACATAACTGCTAGCACTTGTAAATCTGCCAAGATTCTCAATACAACTTCCCAAGTTTTGATATTCAGAAAAACGCAGCGGAATTGCTAACATGCATACTGCATAAACGACTATTCACTGAATGAATGCGGCAGCTTACATGTGACCGCTTTCCCTGGCTGACTAATATATCAAGCGTGGTACTTGTTTTGTGCTCTGAAGAACTTGCTCCATTACCATAGTAACCTCTTCATGTTGGCGGAAGCTGATGTCATTCAAAGTATTATTCATTTGTAGTGAATTGATACTCAGAGTGCTAATAAGTCTTGGGGAGATAAAAGGAGTTAACTATACATACTGGCTAAACATTGCTTAACACTTTCCCCTAGAGAGAGTCCTAAATGCCCAGTAAGAACATGGTGTGGACAGTTTAGAAGCAGCCTACCTCTGAATAGCTTACACAATATAGACGTGTGTTAACTTATAATTCACTTTCCTCAGAAGGTCCACATCATTGTCTTAATCTCCTAAGGTTGCTATGACAAAATGCCACAGATTGAGTGGATTAAATAACAGAAATTTATTTTATCAAAGATGTAGAAGCTGGGAGCCCAAGTTCAGGGTTCTAGGAAACTTGGTCCTTGGTGAGGCTTTGGTAGACGAACCACATTCTCAATGCCTTCTCATGGAAGCCAGGAAAGAGGACTGTCAGCAAGACCCACCAGTGGACAGCCTTCAATGAGGAGATAAGGATCCCTGGTCCAAGGGCAACAGAGGGTCACTTAAGTGGAAAAGCAGTTCTGCTCACTGACTTAACTATAGAGATGATTGGTGACCTCAGAACATGGCTATACTAAAGTGACAGAGAGGCAAACCGTATGTCAGTGGCTGGGGTGACCTGAAAATGAAGTAGTGAACATACAAAGTTTAATTTCTAAAGCCTAAAATTGCTAGAAAGTGGTAACACGAGAGGTGCCGGAGACTGATAGATTCTTCCTGGAACAAAGAGGAGTATTTATATGCAGTCAACAAATGAGAAAAAGCATGGCTATACTAAAGTGACAGAGAGGCAAACCGTATGTCAGTGGCTGGGGTGACCTGAAAATGAAGTAGTGAACATACAAAGTTTAATTTCTAAAGCCTAAAATTGCTAGAAAGTGGTAACACGAGAGGTGCCGGAGACTGATAGATTCTTCCTGGAACAAAGAGGAGTATTTATATGCAGTCAACAAATGAGAAAAAGATTTGGAAGAGAGAGAGAGAGAGAGTAGAGAGAGAGAGAGAGAGAGAGAGAGAGAGAGAGAGAGAGAGAAATGAGTGCTTCCTGGAACAAGGGTCACATTGGGGTCAGGTGGGAGGGCAGAAGGCAGAATCTTCCCTGAGGAAGGGGCTCACAGACTTGGGAAGACCAGGCTATGAAGACAGGAGCCTTCTGAAGGACCCTGTGGCACCAACTGCCTGCATCTCCAGGGACCTATCTCTATACCAGCTGCTTGGTGGCTAGGAGAGATGGGCTGGAAGCCATTTGCCAAACTTTATGCTTAACATGATGAAGCCTCCCTGAAAGGTGGCCTTCAGGACTTTGTGTGGAATATTGACTTCTGTCAAGAAAGAGTGCTTTTTTTCTCTTGACTGGAGATAAAATAACAGCAAACATTTGTTTGATAGAGTATGATAATTCAATAATGTTCACAGGGACTAATGACCAAGTTAGGTCATTAGCGTTTCCATCTCATCATCTGTTTGGAGGCTATGAGCTCTTCTCTTTCTGTGCTATGAGACACAGCACATTGTCCAGGGCACTGGTTTGGCACCTGTCATCCAGACTCTATTCTTTCTCACCCTATTTCTTGATTCAATTTTTTTCTTGGCAAAGAAAACATCACACCACGCACATGTACGTACACACACACACACACACACACACACACACACAGTGACTCCACCCACATCACTTCACATCATTGTTCTGTTTTCTTCTTTGAGAGCAACATGTTTAGCTTCCATGTATGAGTGAGAACATGGGTCATTTTCAAAAGAAGATATACAGAGGGCCAGCAATTCCATGAGAAAAGGCAAAGCTAGCCACCAGGGAAATGTGAACCCAAAGCACACAGCCCAGTCTGAGGGCCTAGCATCACAACGCAAGTGCTGGTGAAGACATAAAGAAACATGATTCTTGGGGGCTGAAGAGATGGCTCAAAGTTTAAGAACACTGACTATTCTTGCAGAAGACCCCGGTTCGAATCCCAGCACCAACATGGCAGATATCAATTGTCCATAATTCCAGTTCCAGGGGATCCAACGGCCTCTTCTGTCCTCCACAGGCATTGCATGATATGGGTGCACTTACATACATGCAGGCAATACACGCACACACATAAAATAAAAATAATAAATAAAATATAAAAAATGAAACAAGATTCTTTGCACTGTGGCTGGGAGGGAAAAGTAGCAAAGCCACTGTGGGAAAGAGCATGCTGGCTCCTCAGAAACCTTCAAATAGAGCTGCCCTACGATCCAGCTACCCTACCTCCTGATGTACACCCAGAGAAAGAGTAAAAACATCTCTCCACTCCAGTGTGTATTGCCATGCTATTCACAGTATAGCAAAGACACAATCCAATCAAGGTGTCTATCAGCACATACATGGGCAAAGGAAACACCACACACATACACATGCACATACGTGTGTGTGCCCATCCCCCCCCAGGCACACACAGGTACACTCACACACACAATGAAAAGAATGGATCCTGTTGTGTGTAGGAAGTGGATGGCATTCTGTTAAACTAAGGAGTGGCTTTTTATTCCTTCAAAATAAAAGCATCTGGATAGCCTGGTATGTAATAGCTCACATTCTGCTTTTCAGGAACTCTGATACCCAGCTTCATGTTTAAGCCCCTTGACACCCCCTTGGATGATTGTGCTTCTGTAATGCTGCAGTTTCATGAATGAGTAAAAGAAACTATCCCACAGAGAATTTTAGTGACCAAATCAAAACAGAAAATATATAAAATAAAAGTTAAATCCATGGCTTGTTATGTCTTATGTAAGCGATATTGACTATCGGATATTCAGTAATAATGCTGCAGATCCTGGGAGTTCAGTCAGCTGAAAATTACTATGTATGAGCCATGAGGGAGGATGTGCGATCCTGCCGGCAGTTCCTAGCTTAGGATCCAACTGTATGTTTTCCTTTGGAAAACTGATTAAACAAAGGAACTATGACCATTACTTCATTCTCCTCAGAATCAAAAAAATTGGACATTTGCTCTGAATTTCTAAAAACAGAGTTTACTGACAGTGGGCTGAGTGAGAGGGAAGTCAGTCCATGACCAGATATGTCATTCATTCATTTGAAGACAGATATGCCAGAAGTTATGAGCCTCAGGCTTGGGGACATAGAAATGAATGAAGTTTCTACTTTTATGAAGCATTTTATTTAGGCGAAAGAGAAATCAACCAAGCTGGTGTGTACTATGGCAGGTGAGACCACTCACCTTGGACAGCAAAAACAGGCAGAAGACTGAGCGTGGCTGTTGGTTTTAAGGCTAGACAGGAACACTCTCTTTGCAAAGGAACCCAAATGACATAACGGAATGACCTTTCTTCAGGGGCTCAAAGTAGAGAAAGGCTTGAGGAATGATGGGAGTTGGTGAAAAGGAAAGGAAGGCAGGCACGAGGATGAGGAGACTCTTGGGGAATTAAGGTAAGGAGATGGACCTAAGCCGTCTTCAAAATTTCATTCCAGCATTGTTCCGAAAGCACTATAATGAGGTTCAGTGGAGTGGGGAACCCCACATCCCAATCCCACAGCTGAACATGGTGATGCTTGAGTCAGGATGTGGTAAGGGATGAAGGGAAGGACTGATCGGCCTGTAACTGGGAGGCAGTTCCAGCAGTTTTTCAGGATAATTTGTGCAGAAAGAAAAGAATCTCTTTGATGATGAGGTTTTGGGCACAAACAAGTGACAAGACCAAGTTTGGGTTCTTCTGTGGGGAACACTTGGGGATAATCTGAGCAGCAGTAGACAGACGGATCACCAAGGGGAACTCGTACAGGATGAAGTTGATTTATTATTATTATTATTATTATTATTATTATTATTACTACTACTATTGTTATTATTATTTTGGTCTTTTTGAGACAGGGTCTCTCTGTAGCCTTGGCTGGCCTGGAGCTCACTATGTAGTTCAGGCTGGTCTTGAACTCACAGAGATCCACAAGTGCTGGGATAAAAGGCTTGTGCCACCACGCACAGCTTGGAATTGATTCTTAAAGAGAGCCCACCTTGAAGATTAGTGTCTCCCACCCCAGGCTTCCATTCAGCAGGCCCAGGAAGAAATGTTCAAGATACTTTGTTTTGTTTTGAAGACAGAGAATTTTGTAGTGCAGACTAGTGTCACACTAGCCACATAGCCAAGGATGACACTGAAATTCTAACCCTCCTGTCTCTGTCTCTACACTCTATGGGAATGCACCACCATATCCAGTTTATGGTGCTGGAGACTGAAGTCAGAGCTTCATGCATGTTAGGCAAGTGCTCTACCCATGGAGCTAAGTCACCAGTTGGCTCAAATCGCTCTGAACCACATGAATGCATAATCATACATAGTTTCTACACCAATGCATAGCTTCTACACTGATCTTCCAACTTTGGGTTGTTGGTAGCCACATGAGTCATTTTTAAAGGAAAATGAATGTTATCACAACTGTTCCCTGGACCTCTAGCTTGGATTTCTCCCTCCCTGTGTTGTGTCTCCTCTCTGCTGAGACCTTGAAATCCCTCAAACAGGTATCCAATTTGTGGTTCTGTCTCTTCAGAACCTGCCCCAAGGTACAAAAGCACACAGACAACTTTGCCAAGGATTTGTATATCTGATGATCTCAGAAGGAAAGCAATGCCTTTTAACATCTAAAATAGGGATGAACAAAGAATTCAGAAATGACTGTTCACATCCCCTCCCCTCCCATAGAAAGTCATTCTTAATAGCTCTTACATTCACATGCCTTCTTCTCTGTGTATGAAGATGTTAAATTATAACACTAGCTGTACAATTCTGTACTTGCTGGTTCACTGAATAATATCTGCCTGCACAATCTTATCTGGCCTTACACATTCCTCAGAAATTTCACTCATAAGGACTGCATATAAATCTTGGATTTAGACAATCAAAATGGCAAATTGGGGTCAGCCCATGTCCTATGCTGTAGATAAGATTGACTAAAAAATCCCCAATATAATAGATCGCAGAAGGTTCAATACCCTCACTAGGATTTCTGTAAATCACTAGGGGTGATATTCCCTCACCATCAATCCTAGCTCTGCACCCAGGCTTCTGTTAAATGAATTCTAGAATCTTCTGACTGTCTCACGTAAAGTTTCTTTCTCTGTATCACACTGGCCAGATGTGAATTTCAGTTATTTTCCTTATTAAGCATATCGCAGGAGCCATCTGGATGTGTGACTGGCTGAAGGTCTAGGGGGATGGAGGCATTTCCACTGCTGTCACTCAACGGTCTGAAACTCTCCACACCCTCAGCACACTTCAGAGTGCTGCACACCCTTTACATGGAGCCAGTTACATACTTTCTGTTCCAGTGTTCACTTCCTTCTTCTCTCTGCACACTCACTCACTTTTTGTCCCTTGTCTCTCAGGA
Organism: Nannospalax galili; assembly: GCF_000622305.1. NCBI lineage: Eukaryota > Metazoa > Chordata > Mammalia > Rodentia > Spalacidae > Nannospalax > Nannospalax galili. The sequence goes on along the minus strand of NW_008357518.1, from coordinate 2,363,923 downwards.
AAACAGAATCTTTCCCCTTTCCTTTTGAAAGACAGGAAAGCTATGAGAAAAGACTGTTTGCCATTGACTGAGCTCTTGGCCTGTCTCTGATATTCTCAGACTCAGGAGACAATGACTCCACTTTTCACTCAGTTACCCCCAGGTAACTTATGGTAAAGAGGGAGAAAGAGGTGACAAATGTTCTACTTTCAGAGGGGAATGTCACAATCTCTCTAAAGCTTATCATTTTAAATTCTTCCAATGTTTAGCAGTGTCCGTAACTGTTTGATCAATGTCCCTGTGGCTGAATCTGCATCAGCATCTCACGTCTGTCTATCGTCTGCGCCTATATTGAGAATTTCTGCACAAAGCACGGGAACCTTACAAGAAATGTTTTTCATATGTACCAACAGTGTGTTTCTAGGAAAGTCATACCAGTTTATTATCACGCCAGCAGCGCATGCAAGGCTCTTTTCTGCTCTGGGTGCTATGCTTCTTTTTAATTTTTTGCCTATCTGATATTTCAAAGCATGACCTCCCTTTTCCTTCATTGCTAACGATGACTGAATATTTCCCACATGCTTAATGGAAATGTGAGTTTCCTTCTTTCTGAATTGGCCGTAGTCCCCTAGCATCTCTCTCTCTTTTTTAAAGGTTCATAAATATATTCAATGTATTGTGATTTATTCAACCCCATTACATTCTGGTATCTCCTTTTCCCTCTGATCCACTTCTTTCCACCAAGTCATTCAAAGGCTATACTGTTACAGAAAATGACATCTCCTCCTCCAGTGACCATTAACAGCCATTTGCTCCTCAAGAAGGGATGGGCTTCATGGGCATCTCCTCTACCTGTGGTGGAAACTTAAGGGTCCAATCATTTTTTAAAAACATTACTTATTCATTTTCTGTGCATGTGTGAGTGCCTGCATGTTTGTGTGTGCACCACACGTGTGCAGTGCCCGCAGAGGCCAGAAGTGACTGTCAGATCCTCTGGAACTAGAGTTACAGGTTCCCCCAGCAGTCTACATAGTACCTGCAGGCACTATAGATGCTAGCCAGCAGGGAGGGAATACAGCTCAACTCCATCTTTATTTCTCTGTGCCTTGTATCCAAAGGGTGTGGTGTCTTCATAAACATAGCCTGACCATCCAGTTCTGATGGGCACCCGAGAGGAATGACCAAAGCCTATAGTGGAGTCCCTATAGAATCATTTTGGTTTGATTATTTGTTCCTATCTAGCTCTTAGGAGCACTGTCCTCTAACAAGCTCTTCCAAATCATTCTCTCTCTTTTTTTCAGTCTGTTGTGTGAACCCTGGCAGTTAGAGCTCCAGATGTGGAGCTGTTTGTGGCAAAGCCCTGAGGATCCCTTCTTTCCATGCCTTCCAGCTGTGAGTGGGCAGGCAGCCTTGAAGGTGATCCTAAGGAGTGGGATTTGGGGCTGCCAAGCTCTACCACCACCAGCCCCACATCCATAGAAATGCAGACAGCATTTTAGCTGGTTTATGCTGTTAAATTTTGCTATGATCTGTTACATGCCTGAAGGTTCCTAAATCTGGTTATCTTAAGAAGCCTTTCTACCCAATCATAGGTAAAACTTGCCCTATATTTTATCCAAGATATACTATGACTTCATTTTCATAGTTTAACAAGCATTTGGGATATATTGTGGAATGTGGATTACATTTTTATTTTTTAATATTTTATTTATTTTTATTTTAGTTGTGTATTTATGAGTGTTTTGCCTGCCTGTGTGTAAGTGTACCCAGGTCATGCAACGCCCATAGAGGTCAGAAGAAGGCATTGGATCCCCTGAAAGTAGAGTTATAGACAGTTGTTAACCACCATGTGGGCACTGGGAATTGAACCTTGGTCCTCTGCAAGAATAGCCAGTACTCTTAACCACTGAGCCATCTCTCCAGCCCCAGGATTACACTTTAAAGAGATATTTTACTTTCTTTTGTAAAATGTGGGTAATATATCTTTATATTCATTGCACAAATGTTCATTGATTGAACAAGAATTTATTCGTGAAAGTGCCTTTAGGAACACTTTTTTAAAAAGAAAGAAGAGTTTATTTGAGCTTACAGTTTCAAAGGGGGATTGTTTTATTCTTTTTCTGTCTTTTCAACACTTGTTACACTGACTGACTGGATCAAAATGAGGTTGTTCTACCTCCTCCTGAATCTTTGGTGATAGCAGACTTGGCCTGTAAGCTCTGTTTCTAAAAGTACATAGCACATAGTGATCACAAGGCACCAGGCAGAGTCATAGCCCCCAAAGGGCCTAAATGCTCTGTGTTGTGATCCCTCCTTAATTTCCTTGAGTATCATTGCAGATTTTTCAATGAGATTGACAGCGTTTCTTTCTACCCCGGTTGTCAGTCACACCTTTTAAACACGCATGAAATGAAACTTTGGTAACCAAGACCCTCTGTCAACATTTACAGATCTGCAGGGGGAGGCACATGGCCCGAGGTACAGTCCTGGCAGAGGAGTTAATCACGCAAACATAATGTATTCTTCCCACCTCGGGGAAGGCAATTTTCAAAGAAAATTACACAGGTGAGAGTTAAAACAGAAGATTAAGGAACAAGCACATTAAAATTTGGAGACTGCATTTTTCTCACAAGGAAAATAAAAAGAACAAGAGAATGCATAGACTTCCCGTCATAGTGCTAGCCCTTCATTATTTTCTTATATATATTTAATAAAGGTGAAAGGCAGGTAGAATCAAAGTTACATTAAGAGGTGAGGAAGGACGAGACTATCCTCGAATGGCGGCGAGGAAAGAGCTGAGTACAGACTAAATGAGGAGGAAACAGGAAAGACAAGAACAGTTGCTTGGGCCATGAATTGTAAGCAACTTCAGGTCTGTGAGCTGCATGCATTCTGCCCACTAGCCCACTCTTGGGGTCTGGGGGTGGGGCACCATCAGAAGCAGTATCCAGACCAGTGATGCACGCAAGCCTGCTTGTAAGGGGGTGGATGCAACCTGGGTATTTGAGGCTCTGAGATACTCCTGAGCCTTCAGGGGCTGTGCCTGCACCAAGAGCAATGTCTGTGACTGCTAATGCATAGACTCCAGGTGGACAAAGCAGGCAAGAGCAACAGAAAGGACACACTACTTTCTCTGTGGTCAGATGATGGAATGAGTTTTCAAACTGGAATGCCAACCCTTACTATGTCTTTATAATTGCCTTCCTAGCAAGCTGAATGTATCTGGGTACCCAATGACCTCTTTGCAAGACTCTGTTTTATTGGTAAAATAAGATCAATAATGGCACTTAATAGCCTGCATATTAAATGGTTCTGAAGACAGACATGCTATGCTAAAATCTGTAAATGTGAGTTACACAACATTGCAGGGGTAGCTCCAGAGAAAAGATGGACATTATAGAAAATGCAGAGATCCCAAAGGCAGGCCCCACCCTCATCTACTGAATCAGGATCTCCATAGTGAGGAGTGAGATGTCAGATCATCTTCAGAGATCTCAGAAAGTCAGATGACTGTACTTACAAGAATTCTCTCTGTAGGCTTTACTAAGTCCATGTAGTGTTTTGCTTACATCTTCTGCCCAGGTGTAGATCAACACTAGACTTAGTTACACTCCTTCTTGAAATGCTGTTTTATTTAGATAACTCTATTAAGTGTTTATAAATAAATGCTTCCTAGAAGATATTTTCCCAGACTAAAATAACATGAAAAGAAATTCTGCTAATCCCACAGAAGGATCACACATTTATTTTGTGAAAGACACAAATGTTGAAATATTTACATCCACTTTTCTTATTGAGAATATGGAAAATGAATGTGAGGTCCAAATCCAGTGGCCAGGTGTTCATGCTCACTATGAATCTGTCCTTTGTGTTACACACCTTGCTGTGAGACTTTTAACACTTGCTGCTATGGACTAGTGACTTCCTTCAACATGAGATTCTGCCTTTGTTCGGGTCTTCCCTATAATCATTATTTTTAAAAATATTTTATTTTTTATTTTTATATTATGTGTATGAGTGTATTGCCTGCATGTATGTGAGTGCACCTGCGTTGTGCAATGCCGTTGAGGTCAGAAGAGGGCTTTGGATTCCCCTGGAACTGCAGTTAAGGACGGCTCATAGCCACCATGTGGGTTCTCGGAATCGAACCTTGGTCCTTTGCAAAAGCAATCAGTGTTCTTAACCACTGAGCCATCCAGCCTGTAATCAGTATTTTTAATCACATATTTATTTATCTTATGAGGGTTACCTGTGTATACAGTGCCCATGGAGGCCAGAGAGGGCTTTGGATCCCCTGAAAGTTGAGGTACAGATGGTTGTTACCTGGTATATGGGTGCTGGGAACTGAACCCCCATCCTCTGTGAGAGCAGTTAGTGCTCTTAACCATTGAGCCAGCTCTCCAGTCTCTCCCTGTATTCTTAAATCCATTTCTTTCTACATCATAATTTTCTTTGTAAGCTTTCTCTTGTCTGTTTGTAAACAGTGAAGGAATCAGTAAAAATAACAAAATGGCCAGGTGTAGTGGCGCAGGCCTTTAATCCCAGCACTCGGGAGGCAGAGGTAGGCGGATCTCAGTGAGTTCAAGACCATCCTGGTCTACATAGTGAGTTCCAGGACAGCTGGGGCTACAGGGAGACCCTGTCTCAAAAAGATCACACCAAAAAACAAAAACAAAAACAAAAAACAAGATGGCAAGGAATACTATTAACAATCTACTTCTGTTTGAAATAAATGTACATTCCATATATACAAGAGATATACAGGCCATTCCTTCAGGTTTACTTGTGAATATAGCCAAAGATGAGTTTGATGATGGAATCAAATTCATGAATGCTGAGTGATAATCACATCAAAATTCATTTGATAAACAGTTAAAAGGGCAGATGTCATTGTTCAAAATCAAGTCTATAGCCTGGCACAGTGGCTCCCAGCATTTGGGAGGCGGAGGGAGGCAGATGTCTATGAGATTCAGGCTAGCCTGGTGTAAGTAGCAAGTTCTAGGCCAGCCAGGGCTACAGGGGGGCCCTGTTGCAACAAGAGAAAATAAGAAAGTAAAAGGTTTAAACATTGTATTTTCAGATAATAATGGTATTTTTGCCTTTGTTTTTGACAATTGTCTAACCACACAGGGTCATGTCTGTCCCCAGGAGATCTACTTGAGACAACAGCACATTTTCTCTGGCTAGTGTATCCTGGAACGAAGAAATGCCTAGAAGTGTTGGTGTTTAAACAATTGATTTAAAGGAAGCCAAAAGATTGCTTACTGAGATTTCAACAATAAAGAGGCACTAGCAGGAAGTTGAAATTTCTACTTAAGATTTAAGTGCAGAGAGGAAAGATCTAATCTAGGCTGAGAATCCAGCTGGCTCATGGCCCATCATCCCTCCGTCAGATTGATGTAGGTGTGAAGTGCTCAGAGGAGGTACATCTGTGTCTGTCTGCTCTGCCTGCTTGCCTGAGGAGAAACAGGCACATCAGAGAGTCAGGGAAGCTGCCTTCTGGGATGTCCAGTCTTTGCTCTGCTTCCTTCAGCTGCCTGTATTGCCTTTTTCCCTCTAAGGTACCGCTAGGCTCTCTCACTGACAAAGAGATGTAGCTGTGTCACCTATGAACCTCATCACTGTAAGAGCCTGACCTTGATTCCTCAGGACCCCACTTTAACTTTCACCCAAGGTGCTGAATGAATGTGGGTGTACTTGAATTAGCCTATCACAATGCTGGAAGAAGTATCTGCTTTAGGAAAATTCCATAACTAATTCTTCAACTTATTAACTCACTTGCCCTATATGGTTCAAGCCATCTCACTTTGGTTTCAAGCCACTTTGGCCCATTCCTCAGTCTTTTTTGTTATCAATATTTACTTCCTACATAAATATGAATGCCCTGTTCCTAGTACTGTTCCCTAGTTAAAGCCCCCTTCATTGACAAACTCATCCTGCTTTTATTTCAAACACTTGATTTCATACTGAGTTACCTGGTATCCACAGAAGGAAATCATCATACTGTCTAGCTGTCCTTTCAATTATCACAGGTATAAACTCAACAAATTATGCAATTCTGTCCTGGTTTTGAGAGAAGTCAAATCACCAGGTGCTCATTCAAATGGATGTTGGCAAAGGAAGGTAACTTACATAAATTCCTTTGCTTGTCTAAAATTGGCTCATATATGTGTTAATATATTTTGAGGATTTATTTTCCTCTATGCTTGAACACAGAAATCTGCTCAAGCTGTTTTAAGTGCTTTTTAGCTACTTTCTCTGTAGTGGGGGTCCCCAAACAAATAACAAGCAGTTGTCTTGCTCATGTAGCTGAAACTCTTATCTCTTTTTTCCAATTTTGGCAAGTTCCTGTCTCTCATGACATTCCATATATTACACCAAGTACAAGTCATAATTCTACTAAATCATTTCTTGTTCAAAAATTAAATGCAGAATAAAAAAAGAGGGAATAAAGAATGAACTTCTCAGGAACAAATTATACCTTAAATCTTTTAAAAACAACTTATGCTTTAAAATTTTAAAATGGTTCCCCCAACATCTGCTAAAAATATCTTTAAAAAATAAGATATAAAATTATAGGCTTCTCTGGACTGCAGCATGGCTGGTAAAACCATACCATAAGCTGGCACCAGAGGGAAACAACCTGGCTCCAGAAAGATCCTTCTCTTGAATTTCAGCCTCATGAATGAATGGCTGTTCCGTTCCTGTGCCTTCTCCTCACAGTGCTGCCCTGCCTGTGGCACCTTCTACAGAGACCTAGGAGGACATCATGCTGACTCATGCTGCTTCTCCAGTTTACCACACCCTAGCCAGCTCACAGCCAATGATTTCCCTCACGGACATACTTCTTTGATTTAATAAACAAGGGAACTGTGAGGTTGACTTTTCTGGGATTGCTTCTTCACTTTTAAAACAAAGAAAGGGGAAGAGTAGGAATGACTTCTGGTTAATGACTTTTACTCAACTTTGTACCGAAAGCTCCCATTTATAATACAAACAAGCTCACTGAGCCATGTGCTCTTGTGACCTGGGCACCTGACCTTGATCCCTGAGAACCCCACTTTACCCTCTACCCAAGACAGTGAATGAATGTGGGTATGCTTGAATTAGCGTATCAAAGCGTGGGGAACAGTGCATTCATATTTGTGTCCTCATTGAAAACAAGGAGAATAATTGACATTGTGCGAGTGAGATATTTTAGTCCTAGGGATCAAAGGGCAAGATCATTTAATAACATAAAGGTAAATCCAGGCTTATAGATCCCCAATTGATCCTGGAGAAATGGTTTTAAACTAAAGTAAGGGTGAGGTCCGGCTCAGCAGCACAGTTCCATGAGAGATCTGAAGAAACAATCTCCCGGTTTTGGGGTCTACTCTTGGCTATTAAAATTTAATGCTAAAAGTCAGGTTGGTTGCTTATTCAGGAACAGGGGCAAGTGGCTTTGAAATGGCTCATTTATGTATGCTTACTTATCCTAGTCATCTAATCATACCTGTGAAGTGTATAGATAACAGTAATAAGAGTGGTAGATGGCTGGGCTGAGTCATGTAGCTTAGTGACAATGATGAGTCAGAGTGAGTGTCAGGGAAGTGAATTGCAAAGTTACAGCCTAAGAGACTGAATGTAGTTGCAGTCAGAGTTGGTATCAGCAGGACACACATCAGATTGAGAGAGGGAGTTTACTACAAATGAAGGCAGCTCAGAGCAGGGAGTGGGAAAAGCTCTGTGTTTAGGTCAGGGGTGTAAATAGTCTTTTCTAGTGCTGCTAAATTGCATTCTTCCAAGAGAATCCAGCAGCATACTAGTGCTTTCAAGCGTAGTCACCACGCTGCTGCTCCAGTTTTTCAAGAATGCCTTTTGTGGTTGAAGAATCCAAGCACCTGGTACAGTGTTGACGAAGTAGAGCCTGGCTGGTCTGCGCCCAGGGTGCCCCTTGCTGGAAGCTGCTCTGTGCACTTCTGGACCCCACAGCTTAACCTTTACCTTCTTTTGCTTTATTAACTGGGGAAACACTAACTTGCCTCAGAGCTATGTTTTAAGTCACTTGTTTATGCACACTTAATCAAATGTGCTTGGTGTGGAGTAAGCAAAATGCGTACTTGGCCAAATTTAAATTTAAACAAATGACAGCTCAGAACATTTTCAGTGGTGGCACTTGGCAATTACATATGTGTGTTTGTGAGTGAAAGGTTAATAGTGAATGCAAGAACAATTATTTTAATGAGCTATTTTATTGCAGAAAGACTGAGAATTTAATATTTTATTCTCTACATTCATTAGCAATTTGCTTCTAGAAGCACTTTGTTAATGATGAGGCATTATTTTATTTTAAGCCAAGCACAGAATGTGTTTGCATGCACAAATCTGTACCTATTTAAAGTTTTCAAATGCCTGGTATGCTCAGTTTAAAAGCCTCTGCAGTTACAGATCAGGCTATGGTCATGAAATTGAGGCTCTAATTAATGAGCAACTTTTCAGAGATGAGGATGGCATTTCTATATCAAGAGACTGGTTAAACTAAATAAACATCTCCACTTTCACAATTAGCCAGCTTCTGCTGTTATTTTCTGACATTTTTTGCACTGATCACCAATCACCCTGTTCTTTCACAGAGAGTCTAGTGATTCGAAGATATGAACATGACATGTCTGTCATTTTGACTTTATTAGGTAGATGGTGTGGAGTATATGAAGAGAAAGGATACAGGAGCCTCTTGGGCCACATGCTTTTCTAATAAAGGCCCTTTTGTGCAATAGTGGGGCTGAGTATGCAGACAGAATTTTCCATAAGAGGATTTACAGTGAGGTAAAGTCCTGTCTTTATTCCTCGTAATTGGATGAGCAAGTCAGATGTAGTAAATCTTTGTATCAGGACCCTGCTCTCATTTCTGTGACTTTATATCAGGACCCTGCACTCATTTCTGTGACTTTGGTTCACATACAGGATTTATGACAGTACACTATGAGACAGTCTTACATTTAATGTGTATAGAAGATAAATTATCCAAGTTCAGTGTTTAAAAGCCAGGCATGGTAGGATTACCTACAAAGACAAGATACTATGTGATTCTTACAAATAATTAATTTAACATATTGGCACCATGATCAGCTAAGATAAACTGAGGACACTCTGTGATGTGCTGCCCGTACATGTTCCTTCTTCTTGCCAAACCATAACGTTAGTGAGTTAATACACTAATCTCAATGTAATGAAAACTGGGATTCGATCATGTCTTGTGGGGCAGGGCTTATCCGTGGGAGGCATGGCTTTATGAACAGGGAAAGAGGCAGAGGCCCTGCTTCCTTGTGCCATTAGAGAGTGTCCTGAGTGATTGTCTCCAGAACGATTGATACAAGCCAAAGCAACTCAGTGCTTGATCTGGGACTGGGTATGCATTGCTCAAACCATATTATTATATTCTAGATGCAGAATTAAGACACATCCTAAAGCTGACCAATACACAGCTGAGTGCCCATGCAAGCCTGTGTGAGGAGGGAGGGATAGATCAAGTCAAGGAATATTCTTAAGGATAAAGAAGTATTTTATAATTTTAAGTGAGTGGAGGCACAGATTTCACATTGAAAGATACTAAGTATAAATAAAATAATTTTATAATGATAAAGCAATCAATTAACCAGGAATATATAGAAATTTTAATCTTTATACACTAATAAAAGAAAAATCTGATACCACTAAAAAACAAAATATAAGATTTACACTATTAGAGTCATACTGACCACCCCCTTAAGAATTAATGCACCTAGAAAGACATTGGGATAAATAAATGACTTCAGGGACTCTGTCAACTATCTTGACCTAAAGCCACATTTTTAGAAACTGATTAAAAGATGCAGAATGTACAGACTGGAAATGTTCATCATGAAAGACTATATTTTGGGCCATCAAATACAACGTGAGAAATTTAAAATGATTTGGGCGGTTCTGGAGATGACTCAATGGATAAAGTGCTTGCCTTGCAAGAGGGAGGACAGGCATTTGGATCCCAAGGACCCTATGAAAGCTGGATAGGTGTGGCATCAAACTGCCCTGTAATTCCAGGATGCTGAGACTCAGGGTCCTTGGGGAAGGCTGGCTAGCTGAACTAGCAGAATCAATGAGCTCTGGGTTCAACAAGTGACCCTATCTCAGTAAATAAAGTGGAGAGTAATCAAGGAAGACACCAACACCTACTTAGGACCTCCACAGCAAGGATACACACATGCACCCATACACATACAAACACTCATACACACAGATATGCACACCACACACACACACGTTAATACATACATGCATACATACATTCATAAATGATTGAAGTCATACAGAATAGAAAAGCCAAGCTTAATTTTCATTAGATAGCAGAACCACATATCTCACAAATCCCCAAACATTTTTTTAATCCAGAGATTGAAGGAATTAGTCAAAAGAGAATTTATAAAATTTTTTGAACTCAGGGAAAGTGAAAATGTGTTAAAATATTTGGGATGTGGCTAAAGTGGTGCTTAGTGGGAAAATTTGTGGCACTCAATATATAAAAAAGAACAGATGGTACAAATTGTCTCATATTTTTACTATAGGAAATGAGAAAGGTAGACTACTAAATTTATAGAGAGTAGAAGAAATAACATAAGAACAGCCAAAAAACAAATGGCTAGCAGAAAACTCAACAAGAGAAAAGCCAACAGAACCTGAACTTGCATTTTTTAAAAAATATTTTTTATTGTTTTATTTTATGTGTATGTGTGTATTGCCTGCATGTAGGTAGGTGCACCTGTGTTGGGCAATGCCTGGCAGAGGACAGAAGAGGCTGTCGGATCCCCTGGAACTGGAGTTGCAGTTGTTAACTGCCATGTGGGTCCTGCGATTTGAACCCCGGTTTTCTGCAAGAACAGTCAGTGTTCTTACCTGCTGAGCCGTCTCTCCAGCCCCATGAACTTGCATTTTTTAAAGCACTGATAAAAACTTTAGGTTCCATTCAGAGCAATCGGGAGGAATAAGAAGGAGTTACATTACCAATTTTAGGAATGGGAATTCCAACCTCACTATACATTATAAAGATTTTGAGAAACATAAGAAGCTACAGTGAACAACTTCATGTCTGTAAATTTGATTGCTTACGAACAATAATGAATTCCTTAAAGGACATTAACTACCTCTTACAGGGTAATAGGTAGCAGGAATAGCCCTACATTTATTAATTTTATTTTTCTTTCTTTCTTTCTTTCTTTCTTTCTTTCTTTCTTTCTTTCTTACTTTCTTTCTTTCTTTCTCTCTCTTTTTTTTTTTGAGACAGAGTCTCCCTGTAGCTCCAGGTGCCCTGGAACAGACTATGTAGACCAGGGTGGCCTTGATCTCGTGGAGATGTGCCTGCATCTGCCTCTCAAGTGCTGGGATTAAAGGTGTGCACCACCATACCTGGGTATTAATTTTACTTTTAAAGCTAGAAACCTTATATCTGAGATAATTTTAAGCTCAGATAGCTTTGCTTATTGATTATATTAAATCAAACAATTTTGGAACTCATTCCTATTTTATACAAATCATTTCAGGAAAATAAAGAGGACAAAAGAGTTATCCATATATTCTTTGAAGGTAAATTAACACTAAAATCAGACAAAGATATGAAAATAAAAGAAAACTATAAACAAATACCCTCACAAACATGGATTCAGTAACTTCTAATCAAATTTAAGCAAACATATTTCAGCAATATATAAAAAGAATTATCTCATGACCAACTGAGGGTTATCCCAGAATGCAAGGCTGGTTTAACATTAGGAATTTAGCATAATTTGTTTAATCGACAACAATAATGAAAGAAGCAGTCTGCATGGTCTTTTCAAAAGTGATATTTGCAGATTCAGCACCCATTCCTAAGAAAGCTGTATCCTTATAAAAGGTCTCTACAACAAACCAAGGTTGATAGCACAGTTAATGATTCCTTAATGATCAGGAATGAGGAAAGCATTCACTCCCATCATCTTCAACTCTGAAGGTTCTGTTGGATGCACTAAGGCAAGGCAGAGAAATAAAGCACACATATTAGAAAGAAGAAATAAGATGAGCATCTACATAGAAGATCTCATGGAATCTTCAGAAAGTTTCTAGAGTTGCTGAGCTCAGCATGGGGACAGCCACAAGGTCAATATGTATTAGCAGTGCAGACGGAGACATGGACATTATGAATGTCATACAAGAGCATCTGACGTGTAACTGTGGCAAGGATAAGCATCATAGACACACTTGAAATCTGCATACTGGCAGCTGAAAAGATCATGTTTAAGTCATTTAAGTCAGATATAAATATAGACACTCAGCGATTAGAACATAGAAATTGTGAACAATCTGCAAGGTCAGTGCAGTCTGCCTCACAATCTCCTCAGGTTTCTAATTAAACAGAAACAATAAAAATGGAAATGTCACTTGGTGATGTACATTATCTAATTTTAAGACACTCTAAGCCATAGTAAATTAAGGCAGCATATTGATTATGTGAATTTATGCAAGTGGATCGGTGGGGACAGAATTAACTCTAGAAGTAGATCCATACAGATGTTCAACTTGTGATTCTGAAAAGGTGCAAATACACTCAGTAGAGATGTTATGTGAAGAGATATTCAGCCTAGGTCATGCCTTCAGAATTTTTTAATGTACTTAGAGAAGTGAGACTTTCATAGCAACTTGGGAAGCAGGAGTTTTCACTGTGCTTTGAGTTGCTGCATTTCCTGCTATCTTGTGTGAGATTCTTCACTCATTCTCTTATATGGGTGCTCATGGGCAGGACTTGAAACTCCATTCCCTGTCTCATGGGAGTGAATATTCTATTTCCCAAAGAACTCCCAAGAACTAGCAAGACTTAATTTCCACATTCCAATGTTCAGATAATTTGAGCAAGAAATCTATAAAGGCAAGTAGATTAACAGCGTGCTACAATCGAAGCTGATACTTCGCCCACTTTTCTTTTCCCTGAAATGAATCATTTCCGTTCTGAAAAGTAGCAAAAACTTTAATTCAGGACTTCCTGGTATTCATGGTCTTTGTGGGTGCAACTTCTTTTAGTATTGGATACAGCCGTGTTTGCCTCACGGGTTGCCAAAGCTGGATAGCGCACGCTTCTGTGGTTGCTCTTTCAGAATAGGACAGGACTTCTGCATGTAAAGACAGGAATCAACCACAAACCAGCATTTATATCTCAGTTTACAGAGGAAAATTACCTTTGGGAACTGAGCCAATACTGACATTCTTAATAATGCATTGCCCATACGCATAGATAACATAATCATTTTTAAAACCCTTATCAAAGTCAGCTTTGTATTCATGGCCTCCAGTTACTACAGGTGCAGAATACATTGTGAATAACTGGAATACAAACATTTTTATTTATGTTTTGTGTGTTTTTCTTTGCACATTTTTCTCTTAGGTTATCTTCTGACCATAATGTCCTAATACAGAAACTTAGATATACAAGAGATACAAACATGTATCAGATATGTAACCTATAATTTAAAATATGTCCTCTTCAGTGATATAAAACAGAATGCTAAGGCTCAATGGAATTCTTACCTTAGTTGACAGCATTTGTTTTACATTTGTGTAATGGGAAATGCTGATTTTCACTAAGCTAAATTTGTGTACGGTTTCTTGTCCATAGAACTCTTACAGTATATATAATGGAAAACAATGATTTCAAATATCATGCCACACCTCATAGAAGTGGCTACTTCCTCACACCAGATTTATGTTTCTTTCTTGCTAAATGCAAAAGATGCCACTTAGAAACCAAATAGATGCCAAGCTGTCTATCTTAACTTTTAGTCATTCCTGTCAAGATACACTGTGCTTGGTACTGTCATTGAATTATTTTGATTAATGATTTTGCAAATTCTCTTTAACAACTAACTCTGACCTGAGAATTCAATCTTGCCACTTTACACATGGGAAACGTTGTTATATCAGTACCACAAAACTCTCTCTTTCTCCTCTCTCTTGTTTTGTTTGTGTATGTTGTATGTATGTGTGTGCTGTTTGTTGTGGGGGGGATATGCATGTGGAGGGGACCAGATGACAGCTTCAGGTGTCCCTCTTGTCCACTCTGTCTTCTGATATAATTTCTTTTTTTGACCACTGGCTTGCCATCTAGGCTACACTAGCTGCAAGTGCGATTGTTTAGGAGCATTGGCTACCACACCCTGGGTTTTCTTAAACCCACATTTGGCTTTTCAGTTCTTTGAGGTGGAACTGAGGGCCTCATGCTTGACAAGCACTTAACACCCGAACCACCTCACCAGGCCCTTCATCTGGTTTTAATATTGAATCCATAAGTTTAATTGAACTGATCTTGAAACTCAAAATATATTTCAAATTATTTAGTCCACCCTTTTAAAACATAAGGTTATGTCATCTATGTACAAAATTTACATTCCTTTCAATAAATTACAGATGCTCTGCTTTTCATATAACCATATGTCATGCAGTTTATCCCTATGTGTCCAATAATTAGCCCCATCAAATTCATTTCAATAAACAGTAATTGGATGTGCACTGTTAGCACATTGCTGATCTCTCTACCCTATGTATCTATGCATGCATGCAATTTATAGATATCACTAACCCTGGGATTAAGAAGACCTTAATGTAAAGATACGGGCAGGGAAAGTACATAGTTGACCGAAAACAAAACTGTGGGGAGGCATCACATCTTGTATTTTGTCATAACAAATGAATTTCAGTCCTCTACAGCAAAGCTTGACCTGGCTCGCTTTCCTAGTGCCCCATGCCAAAGCCAAAGCTCTTGGCAGCCCATTTCAAGAGGGTCTTCAATGGCAGAGAGGGGAAGGCCTGCACTGGCCCCTGTAGCTTTAAAAGGGTCACTCATTTCATTGGTGACCATTGCCAGGGTCCTCAGGATGGGGATGGCCTTTGTTCTGGTCGGACTGTCCAAGAGGGAGCCCTGGTGGGTGGGGGGCACACTTCCCTTCTGCTTCCCGCATTCTTGCAGAAGTCTGGGCAAAAAAGTTTGAAGTATGAGCCCCTTTCTTTCATTCTCAGCGAAGCAAGAGGCGGGAGAAACCCGCCGGGAGGACCGCGGAGCTTGCCCAGGAGGCGCGGTCTCCGATAACGCGTGAGAGCGCGTGAGAGGAGGGAGGGGAGCGAGGCCACCCGCGGGCTCGGGGCACTGGGGCGCGGCGGGCGACGGAGTCTGGCGTTGCGGGAGGCTCTAGAGCAGGGAGGGAGCACAGCCGGCAGCCGAGGCGGAGGGAGCGCGGGGCGGGGCGCGGGGACCTGGTCACCGCGACGCTGCTGCGGGCCCTAGGGGCGGCGCAGCGAGCTGCGGGCGGGCGGTCCCCAGTCTCCAGCCCGCTGCTCTGCTCACATCCCCGCACGTCTCTGCGCTGTGGCTGGGCGCACCCAGAGCTGAGACCGGATCTTCACTGGATCGCAGGGCATCGGGCTGCCAAGGACCCTTCTCCTGCAGGTAGGGGCGGCTGCGGGGCGCCGCGCCTCGCGCGGGGAACTTGGCTGAGTAGCCTTGGTCCCGGCCTGGAGGTTGGTAGGGCTGGCGGCTCCGAGATTGTGCTGGGTGTGGGGACCAGCCACGCCAGGACCCCAGCGCTAGTCCCAGCTGGCATGGTGAGCGCTGGCACGGGTGGGGCGGCGGACCTGGAGAGGTGGTTTCTCAGTCCTTCCCGGGAAGGGATCGCGAGGATCCCGCAACCTCTGGGATGTGGGGACGAAGGCTGAGACCACAAACCCTCTGAATTCTGGATGTAACCGCAGTAAGAGGGTGAAACTGGCAATTTGGAGAACCAGTCTCTAGTTGCTATGGGAGATGGGCGATGCGGCTCGGTCATCTATGCAACTGCTTCTGGGGCAATGCGGGATGCGCTGCCGTCTCTTTTTCTTTGGGGTTGGAAGAGACTTCAGAGAACAAAGATGTAGTGGAAGGACGGTTCCCCAGATGTTGCCTCCTGCTCATCCATCTGACCCAGTTCCCCGACCCCCTGCTGAGTGGTGTCAGCTCCATTGTGTTAGAGGCCAGTGACTAAGTGAGGGGCAGGTCAGGGTGGGCGGCTCCTTGGGGCACAAAGCCAGCCCCCCTTCAGCACCAGGTCTTCCTTGACTCAGTTAACACCAACTAGGTCTATGGAGTGCTCCTTTAATAGTCCCCTGATGCCCGGGAAAGAAATCTTCATTAAGTTCTCTAGGTATTTCTGTCTTTTACAGAAAAGCTGTAAATACTTGTGGCTCAGAACGCTTTGGGGTGGGGTGGAGGATGTTAAAGTCCTGTGTCCCGTACTTGCCCCATGAAGGAACTGCTAATCCATTAGAGAAGCTGTTGAGACAGGCTAAGCCACTCCTAGCATGTCAGAGGAGTGAAGGTGCAGGAGACTGATCTTTACCTAGGTGTGTGGAGGGAGCTCCGGGGAGGCTGCAACCTGTCTGAAGTGTAGCTTTCTTTGGGAGTCTTGGGAAGCCCCTGGGTTTTCAGGATGACAGTTGCTAGGGTAGTTATTGTGATGGTGCTTGCATTCTTGCAGCGCTTCCATGCTTCTCTGGAAGCATGCCCTTTATAATCAAGAGTAGGGACAAGAGACCCCTTGCCCACGAGATCTGGGAATCAAAGCCTTCTGAGACTCAGGAGGGGCCACCACAAACCTACCTACATAGAACTCTTCATGTTGAGATCAATTAAAGTTTGCTCTTTGTATTTTTTTTTAAGTTTGAAAGCATACTGTCCCATCTGTAGGTGAAGGGTGTTCTGAAACATGTCTGAAGTTGTTTTAGTTAATACATGTTGTAGAAGCACATGTAATACATAATTAATCTTAATATTTACTATCCCTTATTCCATGTGGTCGGCTGGGATGAGACATAAACTTGGACTGTGTGGAAGCCCAGCCTGGACATATGTCATCATCTTCTAGTCAGCATTAATATGTCTTACAAACCCTATTACATGCCATTAAAGTCATCTAGAGTATAATATTTGTTTACCAAATGAAAAATTACTTTAATTAATAAAATGTCATGTAGAGACCTCAATGTGATGGTCAGGTTTATCTGTCTCCTGTGAGAATTGGGTAGCTCTACTAAATAGCTGATTTGTTCTGTGCATACCAAAATCTAAAGTATCTTATGTGTGCACTTTGTACTCTAAAGATGCCCTTCTTTCTGTATCTGGGAACACTTAAAGACAGAAGCTTCAGTGGCTGCCACTCCAGGCCATTAACATCTTCTGTGGGCAGTATCAGCTGTGGGCAATCTGGTATTGTGCAGATAAAGGAGAGTCTGCAGAAAGGGAGCCCTCTACAGGACACAGGCCCTCAGTAGGACATGAATGTTTTATGAAGTAGACTAAATACAATGGAAACATCTCAGAAGAAAAATCTGTGGGGTTATACCACAACCATGCACAGCATGTGTATAGGGTCTAAAAAACATGCGTATATGTATGTATATAACTTGTACATACTGAGTGTCTTAAAAAAAGAGTTACATGTATGAAAGAAGGTATTGCACTGGACCTGCATTATTTGGAGAAATGATGTTTCCTTATGAGCCTGAACTCAGTGTGTCTGCCCTTCCCAGACCTCATCGTGGGTGTAATTCTGAGCCAGTAATAGCTTGTGCTCCCAGAGTGAGAAAACTCTGTGGCAGAGAGGAACATTGAAAGTGATTGGCTCAAGTCTCTAGAACTACAAGTGAAACACTAAGGGGACCTGAGTGGGTTTTGCTTTTGTTTTTCAGATGTGCAGATCTACTGAGTCTCCTTGTCCTGGCTAGCCTGGAGTGATAGGGCTGTGGGAAGGGGGAGGGACTTGGGAGCGTGCTCCTGGAAGAAGGGTTGACCTGAGTCTTGCTTGGATGGGACTGCGGCGAGCCTCCCTTGCCTCCTCTGTCCCCAGGCATTCCTCTGGCCACTACTCTTCTCTGTATGAGGTGTAACCCATTTTTCTTCAACATTTCCATTGTACAAAGCCTGGACATGTCAAGAGAACAAGGAAACTACATTGAAAAAAATATATGCATACAATTTGACCATGGGAGTGTTAAAAGAAACAAAGGCATTCAGTAAAAGCAAGTGCTCTCTCCAGAAGTATGAGGTGAGAAGGCAATCACAAGGTGAGGCTGACTGTTTTCCTCTGGGGAGCTGAGGGCTCATCAGAGAGACACCTCACCCTCTCCTGTTGTCATTTGCTTTTCCGTCTAAGGTTTCCTTCCATCTTCACAGCTATGCTGGCCACGGGCAGGGGATCTATGTTCATTGGTCATTCATTCCGGGTTCCCCTGACTCTGAAAGCTATTCCATCTCCCTGTCATAGATTCCTGCCAGGCACAATTAGATGCTCTGTGAGGCTGTGAGACATGGACTAAGCATTATTTCTATGGTGCCATCCTACTCTGCATCCCCTTCATGGCTACCTGTCGGGGCTGAGTGACACGGGCTGAACATTGCTCTGTATGTGTCCTGTCATCAAGGCTGCTTCATCCTCCTGGTTTTCCAGCCTGTCCTTGTCATGGCTCCCTAAGAATTGATGCAATGTGTCTTTGGAATGTAAGGAACTTATGGGCTAATTTAAGTAAAGATTTATTCTTAACCCATGTCTCTTAAACATGGGCTTTTAGTCAAGGGAAGGTACCAAACAGTGAATTTTAGAGTGCATGAAGCAAAACTTGCATACCACTCAGCTGTAACATTTACTAGAAATGAGCTGTGATGGTTTTCAAAGTGGTATGTTTGGGGGCCTCCTTGACAAGGAGAGGACTTGTGATGGTTCACCTCCATGGTCAGCTTGACTGGATTATGAAACAGAGCGTAAGTGTGTGACTGTGAGGCTATTTTCAGAGAGAATTAACTGATGGCACCACCATGGGTGTAGATGCCATCACCTTCTGGGCTGTGCTTGGTCTTGGCCTGAATCAAAAGGGGGAAGTAGCAAGCCAGCTGAGCATGAGCACTCATCTCTTCTCTGCTTCTTCCTATGAGCAACCAGCTTCCACCAGCTCCTGCTGCCACAGAGCCACCTGTGATCAGGCCTTCCCACCATGATGGACAGTACTTTAAAACCCTGATGCAAGATGAACCTTTCCTCCCTTATGTTGCTTCCTATTAGGTGTGGTTACAGTGATGAGAATAGCCCTTAATACATGGGCAGGGAATTGACATGTAGTAACTTGACTTTGAAAAGAATACTGTACACATTTCCGGTCCAGAGCAGATGGGTGCTCACTCTAGATTCCCTGGTGGTACCTAGGAAGGACAAGATTTCCCCAGCTCACTCTGGGTCTAGTTCAGACTCAGGGTCTGGTGCTGAGACATCGCACAATTTTCATGGAAGTTTGAGAACCATGAAGTCCAAGACTTGAGGTTCAGTGTCCCTATCCAGTAGCAGTCAGCTCTCTTTCCTACTTAAGCAGGAGTCTGTAAGGATTTTCTTACTTGTTAATTTTTGTTATAATCAGGAAAACTTAACAGTTCATTAGGACATTAATTCTAAGAAAGTTTCGATTTACATTGTCTAGTTACAGCTCAAAGTCTATACACACAATACTGATATTTTCAAATACATTATTATCTTCCAGTGATAATGTTGTGATTTCTTTGTGTTTCTTTTTTCTTTCTCTCCTTGTCTCACACACAGGATTATTGCAAATGTGCACCCAAATATCTAACATACAGTTTTGCTCGTATTTTAAAATGACCTGATCGTTATAATTTCTGCAAAGTTTATCCAGCTCCTCTGCACCCTGCTGACCCTTTTGTTCCGTGGTCTCAGGGTGGCTCTGTGGGCTCTGTTCTTGTCCCTCTGCCTTCCCCACCATACTGTGGCCCTCTCTGCTGCTTTTCCATCCTGTCACAGGCACTGCATGCTGCCCCAGGTGGTGCTTCTTTTGTGCCTTCAGCCCCATGTCTGCCTGCCGGACTCCTTCCCTGGATGCTGGGCACATCTGACTTCTGATATGCAAACTAGCTCTTGCTCCCTGCTGCTGTCTAGGGTGCCTCAGCCACACTGTCTTGTGCTATCCCTATTTCCCTCATTCATGGACTCTGTTCTCTCCTTTCCCTCCTTTCCATTTCCCATCAGTCATCAAGTCACCTCAGTTTATCTCATGAATATTGCTCAGATTAGTTTTCCCTATTCTGACCTTCCACAGCTGCCCTGATCCAGGCTTCATCATTCCCTGCCAGGGCTCAGGGACCAGGCCCTCATTCATCTTCCTGTTCTACTCTGCCCCTCAGAGTCAGGCTTACTACAGTTGCCAGAGTGATTTATCTTAAATGCAAATTGGCCATGAGACCATTTGAAAGGACTGTGGGGATTTCTTACCCACAGTATAAAGTGAAGGCTCCTCTTGCAGTATGTATCATCCTTCCTGACTCCCTGTCCCATTCTGATGCCTTCCTGACACCACCTCCTATTCTTTCACTTCCTATGAGCCACGTGCCTTACGTCCTAACAACAGTTGACTTGTTTTCCACATAGAGCATAGCATACCTCACTCTGCTAGCTCTATCCATTCTTCTGTAGGCTGGATGTGAGCTTCCTCTAACTTTGTTCAGCTGGAACATCGCTTCGAAACACCAGCCCCATGCATGTGCCACTCCTGACCTCTCCGTAGGGCATGCACATCCTTGCTTTAATCTCTGGGTTACAAGCCGTCATTATATATCTCTGGTCCCTGTACTGTGATCTCTGCTTTCTTAATTGTATGAGTTTAGCAGGTGGCTTATGTTTGGGTAACAGGCATGGAAACTGCTGCAAGGAACACCACTTCTGACCTGCGAGCCTGCTCTTGGGAGATCCCAGCCCCAGTGAGTGATTCCTGCAGCTTTGACCTATGGAGGCCCATCTTAGTTTCTATTGCCTCTTCCTTCTCCCCATCAGCACAGGCCCTTCCCTTTCTATGCTTCTGATTCTGTCTAGCTCTTTCTCTTTGCCACAGAAATCTGCTTCCTTTAACAGGCAAGAGAAGGAGAACACAAGGAGCTGGAGGGACTCATGAGCTATGCTCACTTATGACAGATCTATATGTCTATGAAAGTCCCATTATTTGCTCTGTGCTCCTATAAATCTTTAAGAGTAAAGACAATTGCATCTCTGAAAGTGTTGTGTAGAAAACGGACTGGTTGGAGAGAGAAATGTCATCCATAGGACACATTCAAAAACAAAATGGTCCAAACAAAGAATGTGTGAGCAGTTCTGTCTCCATTGCCCATCAAGAGCCTGAACCATGCTCTTTGGTCCTTTACAGAAAGTGTTTGCTGAGCTTTGATCCACAGGAACAGTGAAGTCTGAAGCTGGTGTTGAGGATAATTTATGTGGACTTTGACAAATAATTGGAAGAAGAGAACAAACTGGACATATAGAAAGCAAATTGTAGGGCTGAAGAAATGGCTCAGTTGTTAAGAACGCTGGCTGCTCTTCCAGAGGACCTGAGTTCAGCTCCTGGCACCCACATTGGCCAGCTCACAACTGCCTGTAACTCCAGTTCCAGGGGATTTGACACTCTTTTCTGGCCTCTGTGGGAACCTGCAAACACATGGCATGCACACACACACACACACACACACACACACACACACACACATACACACACACACACACACACACACACACTCATAAATAAGAACAAATCTTTAAAAAAAATATGCCTGAAGGTATGTATAAGGATGAGTTTGAAGTTCAAATTTTAATAGGCTAAATTGAATCACGCATAAAAATCAGCTTTGAATTTTTTTCTAGGACTAAACTATTGAAAGCACTTTAATTTCATTTTATTACCAGAATTAGTACGTGTTTTAAAAGGAATCTGGAGGTTAAAGCCTCTGGCGTACTGCTCTGCGTGCCCTTAGTGAGTACATTTGAGATATTCAGTAATTCCTGAAAAATGATGTCCTTGCTCCGCTCACTCATTTTCTTTCCAATTTAGATTCTCGATTATTAGCAGTTCAGTACTGTGTGATTGGGAGTCCCTGGATAGAAATAGTTCTGTGAGCTCTGAATCTTTCTTTAAAAAGTCTATTAATATTCTTTTTATCTTTGTTATTTGGAAAAGAGAACCATTCACTCTACATTCATTTCAGTGACTTCAAACTGAACGCAAGACAAAAGGAACAGAGCTGAGGGAAGAACGAGACTTGCAAGTGAGTGCTGAGAAAGAATGTGAATATAGGCTAGGCTATTTTTATTTTACAGTGTGCAGAAACAAGTAGCAGGTTCTGGAGTTAGCTAAGATATGCTTCTTCTCAGGAAGGCAGTTTGCTAAGGCTGTGGATGCACAAATACTCAGATAAAGAAGCTGACTGGAGCTGTCCTGATAAGGACTCTGAAGCTGACACTGAGGCAGAAGGAGCCATGTAGAATACATTAATCAGTGAAGAGAGGCTTGAGGAGAAGACTGGATGGAATCCAGTTTTGAGACAAGCCAAACCTGGGACAACCTGTCTAGGCCTTGTCTGTGCAGCAGGGCCAGCACTGTGCCTTGGACGGTTAAATGCAGGATTAAAAAGGGGAAAGTATCAGGGCTCTTCACCAAGATGGAGTTCTCTATGCATCATGTTTTGCTGACCTGCCATGGAAAATGTATTGGTGTCTCAACATGTTTTTCTGAAGGTTTCATTTATTCTGCAAAAGTGTGAGAATTTACAAAGTTTGAACTGTCTTCTAAAAAGATATCATGGTGAAATAAAAATAATAAAAGAAAGTCCTATAATGGGCTTGGATCTGATTAATAAAGGACTCATTGGTGTGTGGCCTGGAGAGATGGCTCAGTGGTTAAGAGTGCTTGCTGCTCTGCAGAGGACCCTGGTTCAGTTCTAAGCTCCCACATGGCAGCTCACAACTGTCTATAACTCCAGTTCCCAGATATCTGACACCCCCTTCTGACCTTTGAGGACATCGGACACACGTGGTGCTCATACATACACTCAGGCATACATACACGTAAAACAAAATAAACAAATCCTGAACAAAAAGACCTCATTGGTGACAGATGTATCATAAGAATATCAGGGAAAAATGATTTTACATGTTAGCTTGTGTTACGTTGACATGCTCAGTGTAAAGTAGATCAAAAGAGATGATTTTGAAATGTTAGGAGCAAAGAGAATTATAGGTCCAAGAGTAGAAACTGTAAAATCAAATGTGACATAAAGCTAATGGAAGCTCTCAAAAGCAAAACGATGACTTCACTGTTACCTTCATTTTTGCTAGAAAGCAAGAGATTATATAGAAATGCCATCCCACTTTCCAGCGCACATGTGCAAGGTAACATTTAACAAGGACCCAGGTTGTCAGGTTTGTGTGGCAAAAGCCATTACTCTGTAAGCCATCTTGCAGGCCCCATCAGAAAAGCTTTTAATCAAACAGGGCATCTTCATTTTCATTTTGAAAATTCCTAACTCTATATGTATGAATTATAATCATCTATTTCCCTATCTCCTGACCCCTGTAACCACACCTGATTTCCCATTTCATTTGTTGCATACGTACCTCCTAATAATAAAATTAAACTGTACTTGACTTTTTTACGCCAAACTTATTTGACTTATTTTAATGTCTTCAAGTTTTATCTCTTTTGCATTGTGTGACAAGATTTTATTTTTAAGGCTGAAAGATTGTGTGTGTGTGTGTCTCCAAGTCTCCAACATCATTCTTTTGCCTGGAAATGAAATATATATATACATATATTTTATTACTCATTCAGAAATCAATGAAAATTTAAGTTACATACACTTTCACCTTGCCTATTATAAATAATGCTACAGTAAACATGTATGTAAATATTTCTTCAAGATCATTTAGTCAATTCTTTTGAATATTTACTCAGAAATGTGATTCCTGGGTCCTCTGTGGCTTCTACTTTTATGCTTTGGGGAAACCACACTGTTTTCTACAGCAGCTGCTCCATTTTGCCTTCCCACAGGAACATGTATACTCCTGCTTCTGTGCATCTCATTCTATCTTCTGTCTTTTGGATAACAGCCACCCTGATGGTGAGGGGATGTGTCAGGATAATTCTGATTTGCCCTTCCCTGATGCTTACTGAAGATGTGAAACACCTCTTGGTATACCGGGTGGTATTAGAGTGATTCCTTTGGAGTAATGTCTATCCAAGTCCCCTGTCTGTTTTTAAATGCTTGCTTCTTTTATGTTGTGTTTTGTACATTTTTTTGCTGTTGAGTTGCAGGAGTTGTGTATTTTGGATGTCGACCCCTTAGTGGAAGTGGACTTTGCAAACCGCCTTCCATTCTGTCCATTCTCTTTCCAGACTGTTGACCATGGCCTTTGCTGTACCGAAGCTTTTCAGTTTGACGTTGCCCCTCTTCTCTATTTTCTCTTTTACTCCTGCTTCTCACATTGTATTCATCATGCCATGGCAAGATCAGTGTTTTGAAGACATCTCCTGTGCTTTTTTACAGGAGT
Organism: Nannospalax galili; assembly: GCF_000622305.1. Lineage (NCBI taxonomy): Eukaryota > Metazoa > Chordata > Mammalia > Rodentia > Spalacidae > Nannospalax > Nannospalax galili. The sequence goes on along the minus strand of NW_008357518.1, from coordinate 2,339,513 downwards.
TTTATAGTTTTAAGCCCTATTCTTCGGTCTTTAATTGTAAGATTTTGTTTTTTTTTAAATGTAGCTCAAATTCAGGAATTCAGCATAATTCTTTTGCAAGTGGGTATCAGTCCCATCCTTTCTCACCCCCTTTCTAGGTGGTGGGTTGACTGTGTACTCACAAGGTTTTCTCTCTCTCCCTGTTTTGTTGCTTAGCCTGTTTTAATCTGTGGTTATGATGTCTCATTGTTCTGATGAGTGTAGCTTTTAAAAATATTTTATTATTATTTTTATTTTATGTGTGTGTGTGTATTGCCTGCATGTAGGTAAGTGCACCTGTGTTGTGCGATGCCCATGGAAGATAAAAGAGGCTGTCAGATCCCTTGGAACTGGAGTTACAGACAGTTGTGAGCTGCCATGTGGGTGCTGGGATTCGAACCCAGGTCTTCTGCAAGAACAGTCAGTGTTCTTAACCACTGAGCCATCTCTCCAGCCCCAAGTATAGCTTTTAACATCTTTCAAATCTGTCTGTGGCTGATCTTCCCAGGGATCGTGTTGGATATTTGGAGTCTTTTGAGATTCCCTATGAGTTTTAGAGATTTTTTTTTTCCTATTCATGTGACACCAGGCCACTGGGATTCTGATTGGGGTCCTGCCGAGGTGTGTGGGGATTTAACACTGAGTGAAGAGTGTGGGGATTTTAACTCTGTCAAGTATTCCAATCTATGAACATAGGATATTTTTTCTATTAGTTGTCTTTCAATTTTTCATTAGCATATATTAATTATACATAAAATGTATTTCATTATGAAATGTTCACAGGTGCACATAATATATTTTGACTGTAGTCACCCTGTTTTCTCTCTCCCCATTCCACTAATCCTCTTCCTAACTTTCCTTCTGCTTTACTGTCCTCTGTGTGTGTGCGCGTGTGTGTGTATGTATGTATGTATGTGTGTGTGTGTGTGTGCGTGTGTGTGTGTGTGTGTGTCCCAATTGCAGCTGATGTGGGCAGTGGCCGCTCCTCCGTTTGCATTGGTGCTGCTCCCTCGTACTCATGGGCGCTGCTCCTTTGTTCTCATGGGCGCTGCGGCTGCCCCTCAGCTCGCCCTGGGCTGAGACCACTCTTCTGCCTGCTCTGCCTGCCAGGTGCTGAGGCCGCTCTTCTGCTTGCCCTGTGCTGCCTCCTAGTGTCGCTACTTCTGCCTGGTCCTGGACCCCAGGACTGGTGAGGAGACTGTGTCAGCAAAGCCACATTCAAACACAGGAGACCAGGTTCAGTGACACAGGTCTGCTTTATTGCAGGAAGGCACAAGCTTATATAGGGGTAGTGGTCCAATCACAGCACAGCAAGTAGGATACGTTATTAGCATAACAGGCTTAGTGTCCTATCACAGCATAGCGGGGCAGATGCCTCATTGGCATAATAGGTTTCAGATTAGAGAGCCTGGGTTCCTGGAAACCACTTGACCCTGACTGTTGCAATATGGAATTCCAAGGGTGTTGCAATTTGGAATTCCAAGGGTGGTGATTAGGGAGTGGCGAACTCTAGGCATCAGTCTCATGAACTGCCAATGGAAGCAAATGTCACAAGGCGTTCCTTGTGGCTCCAGTGGTCAGGCCATTGCCTTGGGCCTGCTGTATGGTTGTCATTAAGACTTTCACCCTAGGGTCAAGCCTGTCTCCCACACCCAATGAGTTTCATTGGAATGTTGTATAGGAAGTGGGTGAGGGCATGTTTACGGAACTATATACAACTTAACAGTGGCTGCACCTCTGAAGAAAATGTTTCTTTGTCCCTCTATAAACCATCAACTGTATATTACTATAAAAGCTTGGGGTGGGTGGGGACACATGAGTCTTTCTCCCTTCTCTGACAGGTGTTGATGGCACACTCTTGTGCAGGTAGCCACAGCTGCTGTGAGTGGAAGAGTGCAGCTGTCATATTATACCCAGAAGTCAGTTTCACATAACCATGCTCCCTGTCCCTGTCCTTGGGCTTTTGCATTTTTTTCTGTCCCCTCTTCTTGATGCTCCCTGACCCTCAGAAGGAGTAAAGTAGATGACCCATTTATGGCTAGCCATAGGTCATACAGTGTTGTGGTATGTATTTTTCAGTGTTTTTAAATGTTTCTTTTTAAATCTTAGAATTGAACATATCTTGACAAAAGTATGATTCACAAAAATTACAACAAAATAATGGTTCATACTGTTAAAATTTCGTGCTTCTACATGTCTGCTTTTGATGTGTCCTTTTGTATGCTTCATGTTGCTAAGCTCTGTCCTTCCTTGTCAACCCAGACTCCCCTCAGTAGTTCTTATACAACAGGTCTTGTGGTGACAAACTCCCTTAACTTTTGCTTATCTTGCTTATTTCACCCTCATCTAAAAAGCTTTTTATTTATTTATTTTTATTTTTATGTGTATGAATGTTTTGTCTCTTTATAAGTGCACCCATGTCATGCAATGCCTGTGGAGGCCAAAAGACAGCATCAGATCCCCTGGACTGGAGTTACAGATGGTCATTAGCTACCACATGGATACTGGGAATAGCACCTTTGTCTTCTACAAGTGCTCTTAACCACTGGACCATCTCTCCAGCCCCTCATCCTCACTCTTAAAAAACAGTTTTGCCACACATGATATTGTTGCTTGTCAGGTTTTCATTTTTCATTTAGCACTTTGGACATGTCAGCCACTCTTCTCTGGCCTGTGAGTTTCTGATGCGAACTCTGCTGATAACCTTATGGGAGCTCCCTTCTGCATGACAGGTCGCATTTCCTGGTTGCTTTCTAGATTTTCTCTTTGTATTTTTATTATTTTTATTTTTCATTGAATTTTTGTGTATTTTGTACATAAATTATCTTTTAAAATATTTTATTTATTATTTTTATTTTATGTGTATTAGTTAGTATATTGCCTGCATGTAAGTGCACCTGTGTCGTGCAACATAAAACCATCTTTATACCCCCTTCCCCCTTCCCCCTTCCCCTTTGGCACCTTCCCATAGTCCCCCAACTGAAGTCCATACATTCTGTCATTTGTATTAAGGCCTATTATGTCAAATTTGTCCCCGAGACTAAAGCCCAATGGGTGAACTTGCACTGAGGGAAATATCTCTGTCTTTTTGCAGCTGGAGTCCACTGAGTGAGTCACTTTAGGATCATGCTAGTTAGAGACTGTTTAGTTTCTTGAATTTGAATGTGCAGTTCCTTAGATTTGGGGCATTTGTGGCCATTGTTGCTTCAAGTCATCCCCTCTTGTCTCTCATTCTCTCCCTGGGAGACTCTGGGATGCCCATGATGTATGTGTTCATCTGTCAGTGTTGTCCAAGTCTCGAAGCTGCTCCTCACTTGTGTTCAGGTTCTTGTTTCCATCTTCTGACTCAGGAAGTTAAAATGAGTCTGAAAATCCTCTTTTTCTGTATGGCTTCATCTGCATTGAACCCCTCTAATGATTTTACAATTCAGGTATTATTTTCATTCTATTTGTTCTTCTTATAGTTTCATTTCTAATTGTTGATATTCTTGTCTGGTTTATGCATTGTTTTCCTTAATTGCCTGTCTGTGGTCTATTTCAGTTCTTTAACTGTGTTTAGATGGGACCTTGTATTCTCTGTCAGGTCATTGACAGATGTCTGTCTCTGAAGTGCTGGTTTCTGGACAGTAACCTTATTCATTTCTTTATGCCATGCTTCCTTGTTTCTTAACATACCTTTTTCGTTTTTGCTCAGACTCAGGTATTTGAAAAAAGAAGCAACTTTTCCAGTATTTACAGACTGGCTCCTTCAAGAGAAGACTTTCACAATCAGTCTGCCTAGTGATTCTTGGGGCATCTCAAGCTTCTTCTGAGAATGGACTTTTCTCTGAGTGTGTCTGTGTTTTCTTAGTCGAGAGACTTGCCTGTTGCCTTTTACCTGGCGTCAGCAATGTCTTATGCCCTCTAGTGCTCTTCTAAGATGATCACAGTTTCCTATTGCCACCACTGTAAGAGAATACTTGTTTTATTCTCAGTGGCACTGAGTGGTCCAGGACATTTCAGTTCCATTAATCCTCCAGTCAGGGCCATGGGAAATCCAGGTTTCAGGTACCCCTGAAATGTGGGCAAAGCACATTCCTCTCTCTCTTCTCTTTCCTCCAGTGGAAGGAGCCATGAGTTGGAATCTACTCCTAACTGTGCTGAGCTATGCCAACTTGGGTGAAGGGCATATGGGTATAACTGTGAAGACTTTTCTTATTTATTTCAGTACATATATTTTTGGCTCATAGTTGCCTGATGTTCTGAAGCCTTTTTGCTGATTTACAGAGTCCTAATAAAGGCAGCTTGGCTTATATAATGCTATTTAGTCAGTGTCTCCATGAGCACAAGGGCTGGGGATTCCTAGTCTACCCCTTCCTGTTCCACTGGTAAATTCCAGTGAGTTCAGTTAGATTTTAACAAAATGCTTGGCAAATGTTCCTGCATGTCACCATTGCTCTGATCATCTGTGGAAACTATCCAAGTGCCTGAGATGGTAGACACTGAGGCAAGAGAAGCAGCTCTGGAAAAATATCAGTGGTCCAGTGTTACTCTTGAAACATCAAAGACTGACATCATCGAAGACAACTGGAGTAACAGGCAGAGGAGCATGGTAACATCAAGGGAAACTACAGTTGAGGATTGATCAAGACCAAATCATGAAACATCAAGAGAGACTGAAATAAAATCCCAGATAAATATCAAGACCAGGACAACACATCCTGACCTCAATGACACTGTAAGAACAAAGGCTGAGCTTATGCAGACACTGGAACAAAGGGTTTGGTTGGTGTGACACACAGAAAAGTGCAAACTGACCAAAAGGAAAGTGAAACCACCCAGAATTCATATGAAAATCTTTACCTCATGCCCTGTACAGCCCTTCATAGCACTGTGCACCTGTTTCATTATCTATATGTGTTATGTTCAAATGGGAACAGTGAAATCAATTTATTACACTGCTTTCCCCATGATGGCAGGAACATGGTTGGGTGAAACTGATCTGACGCAACCCCAGAAGTCCACGTGGTGTTTGACTGCAGTCTATCAGCATCTGTTTCTCTTGGTGATTTTATCCCCCACTAGTAATTTTTCCAGTTTAAGAATATGACTTGGGGGTTGAAGAGATGGTTCAGGAGTTAAGAGGACTGGCTGCTCTTGCAGAGGACCAGGTTCGTTTCCCAGCACCCACATGGCAGCTAACAACCATATATAACTCTGGTTCCAGGAGATCTGATGCTGTCTTCTGACCTCTGAGGGCACTGCATGACACAGGTGCATCTACCTATATGTGGGCAATACACTTATATACATAAACTGAAAAAAAAAATCAACAAAAGGATATGACGTAACTGAATGGGCCATGACTTTTCTTCTATTATTGAGTCTCTTTCTCTCCAAACCCCTCTCCTCTCTCTGTCCCTGACTCCACATGGTCCTGATAAGGCAGAATTCATCCTGTTGCTGAGGCCACCACAGGAGAGAAAGAGATAAAGCACACTTTGGAGAGCAGGGCTAGTGTTCCTGAAACCTTCCCACAGGGCATCTCTGAACTGGAAAGTTTCTGGGTGTCAGAAAGGTAGTCATGATTATTCTCTGTATTTAATCTTAATCATTCCTTTAAATTCATCATTTCTTATATTTTAAATACATTTTCATTTACTGTGTGTGGGAGTGTGTATGTGCATAGATACATGCATCTTGGCAAATGTTTAGAGGTTAGAGGTCAGAAGACAACTTGTGGCTGTTCCTTTTTTACCATGTGAGTTCCAGGGTTCAAACTCAGGTGGCCAGACTTGACTGCAAGTGTCCTTACCTACTGAGCCATCTTGCCAGCCCATTAGTCAACTTTTACTTAAAAATACAAGTATTATACAGAACATAAATATAATATAAGTGTATAAGACTCCATTAGGATAAAGGAATAGACTTTTTGTGGTCTTATTGAGACAGGGTCTCCCTGTAGCCCCAGCTGCCCTGGAACTTACTATGTAGACCAGGCTGGCCTTGAACTCACAGAGATCCACCTGCCTCTGCCTCCCAAGTGCTGAGACTACAGGCATGCGCCACCACACCCGGCTAAGAATAGACTTTTATATGTGAACATTCACTATCTCTGAACACTCATTCCTTAGTATGATGATAAAATGTTTTTGAGTCGAATCATGGAGGATTGTTGCAGATTGTGAATTATTCAGAATCATTTCTAGATGAATGTGTTCCTGGAATACACCAGAACATATTTTTCTATTTGATTGGTACTGGACTCTGGGGGTTATGTTTTCAGTGTTTCTATTATGAATGATGCTGCTCTTCAAGGTCTGGCATGTCTCCTGGGTACAGATGTGCAAAACTGTCTACAAGGAGTATACCCAGGAGGTGAGAAGGAGCCCTAGAAATGGATGATCTAAATGAATCAACAGTGAAAAGGATCTGAGTAGGTTGATGTTTGGGGCCAAGGATAATAAGAGGCAATTTATCAGGGGGAATTGTCACCCCCAGCTGATGAACTCAAAATATCAGTGGCACAAATTGAGAATGTCAAGGACTCATCTTGATGAGGGAACATGAGGAATAAACATGAGGCTGTTCACTGACTGACATTCAGCGCTGCCAGCCATGTCAGCATAACATATGCAGATAATCTATCGGAATCCGAAGGTGGTGTTTAAAAGTCTCAGTTGATGGGTTCGTATTACTGCCATGTATTTGTCTTGGAAAATCATAAAAAATGAAAGACCTTGTAAAATGGAATATGTACAATGGAAATAAACTAGACTGGTCAAAGCCCCAGAAAGGAAATGTGAGATTTTCCCTGGAAAGGTTTGTACCAGCAAGGTGTAGAGAGGACAGAGTCTTTCCTGTAGAGACATGGCCATTCCTGCTTCGTGCCTTCTATGTGGCTCACCTTGGACCTATGGGTGGGGTAGGAAATGACTGTAGTAGAGCATGCTTCTTATGACCTATAACTCACTGTAAATTTGACCTTAAGAATTCCAAGGAGGGGGCTGGAGAGATGGCTCAGTGGTTGAGAACACTTGCTGTTCTTCCAGAAGACCCAGGTTTGATTCCCAGCATCCACATGGCAGCTAACAACAGTCAATAACTCCAATTCCAGGAGACCTGGTGCCCTCTTTTGACCTCTACAGGCATTGTACGACATGGGTGTGTTTGCATACATGCATGCAATACACACATACACGTGAAATAAAATAATAAATAAAAAACTTAAAAAAAAATAACTCTAGCCGGGCGTGGTGGCACATGCCTTTAATCCCAGCACTCAAGAGGCAGACTCGGGTGGATCTCTGTAAGTTCGAGGACAGCCTGGTCTACATAGTGAGTTCCAGGCCAGCTGGGGCTACAGGGATTAAAAAAAAAAAAAAAAAAAAAAAAAGAACAAAAGAACTCTAAGGAAAGAGAAAGCTGACCATAAGATGTGGGGAGCTTGCCCTCAAAGAGTGCTTCAAACAGTAACAGCAAAGTCCTCTGTAGTCCTCTGTCCTGACTGCTGGAGACTGAATCTACAGGAAGACTTTCTAAGAGTCTTCTTAATGTTTCTTTTTTCATGGGAGGAGAGAAGAGCTCACAGTCTTCAGCAGGGAGATCTGAGGTCCATCTCAACTGTCCTGCTCACAGTGCCTTCTTCTCAAACAGGAGATAGTTCTTAGTCCTAAATTACAGTTTCCATTTACATGTGCGGTGTTACTTAGACAACTGCTCCAGCTTTCCATGCAAATAATTACTGCTTCAAAAAAAGATGAAGTCAAAACAAAGGAAAAAGCAAGAACGGAGCCTTAAAAAGAAACATTGCTGTAAAATCACAAGGCAGAGAGACTCTAAAGGTCACAGCTTCTTAGAGTTTTACTTCATTTCTGACAACTCAGAACTGTAGGAGCAGGAAAAGCACTGGGTGGGAGTGTGTTTAATTGAGGGGGGTGTGGAAAGAATGTCCAAATTCTAGCTGCTTTAGAAATTTGGTAGTTATCTCTAAAATTAAAAATCACCATCAGGCCAATGAATTAACTCAACTTTTGTGATGTGCCATTGCTCTTAAGAGAAAGAAAGGAGAAAAGAAAACCTAGTCCTAGGCTTTTGGAAAGAAAGCTGCTTTAGAAATGTGCAAACAGAAAAACAAACTAAAGCTCCTGCAGTGTAGACATTTTCATACTTTCAGATGGGTAGAGTAATAACCTTCTTAAATCCATGTCATGTCCCCCACTCCATGATCAGTTTGCCAGAGGCTAGAGGTAGAGATTCCACTCAGGTGAGGATGGTTTAATCAGAATAGCAGATGGCTCCAGGTCAGTGGCCAATAGTAATTTGTAAGACACCAAAGTGGTTGTAGAGCAGCCAGTTCTCTGTGGAGTGCAACCTGCTTCCTAAAAATATAACAGGGTGGTGACCTCTTCTGCAATGTTATTTGTGGTGTCTCAGTCCCTGCTCTCCCCTCCCCTCCCTTCTCCTCTGCTTCTCTCTCTCTCTCTCTCTCTCTCTCTTTCTCTCTCTCTCTCCCTCCTCTCTCTCTCCCCCTCCCTTCCCTCTGCTTCTGTCTGTCTCTCCCCTTCTGTTTCTCTCTCTCCCATCTTTCTTGCTAAGGATTTCTTCCTTGTAAAACTGTATGCATAAGCACATTGGTTACTTAAGTATGCATCAGATCTGAATTTGAGCAATATATATATATATATGATATTTACTTGGTTAAGAAGAGCAGTATGCAACACATACACATACACACCCTCATTTGAGAAAAACGAACAGAACATATAATCAAAGGCTAAATGCTTATTTAGGAGCTCACAGAAGAGCTAGGCATAGTAGTTCATGCCTTTAATCTCAGCACTCTAGATGCAGAGGCAGGTGGATCTCTCTGAGATCCAGGCCAGCCTGATCTACCTAGCAAGTTTCAAGCCAGCTGAGGCTACAGGGAGACCCCTATCTCAAAAAATAAAGAGAGCTCACAGAGTCTGTCTCAAGTGAACTTTGTACGGAAACAGTGAGAACGATGTAGAATTCAGAGAAAATTGCATGTGTCCCCCAGCTCCTGTCCACCTCCAAAGACGGTGCTGTCATCTGTCTTATGATGAAATAATTTAGTTAAGTTCTATACATTTAAGGGAATCTTACGTGTGTGTGTGTGTGTGTGTGTGTGTGTGTGTGTGTACTTTCTGAGAACTAAGGGTTGTGAGTGCGTGTGTGTATGTACCTGAATGGGGAGTTGAGATCTTCTCTACCACTCTCTGCCTTATTACTCAGGGACAGGGTCTACCACTGACTCTGGAGCTCAAAGTTGGGGCTTGACTGGAAAGCCAGCAGGTTCCTGGGATTTTTGAATTAAAAATACCTAAAAATGCTACATAAAACCTGTTAGAAATAATGTACCAACCCAGCAATGTTGGGAGATCAAACAAAGTAACCACAAAAATCTTGAGACATAATTTACAACCAGTTCCATTTCAATCCACAAACCTTGGCTCTCTGGAAAAGAAGTAAACAAAACAACCTGTATTAGAGAAGAATCAAAATAATAATGTTAAGGCGGGGCATGCTAGCACACGCCTTTAATCCCAGCACATGGGAGGTAGAGGCAGGCCAGTTTCTCCGAGGTGGAGGCCAGCTTGATCTATAGCGAATTCCAGGCCAGCCAGGCCTACAGAGAGACCCCATCTCAAAAAAAAAAAAACAAAAAAAACCCAAATAATGTTAAAGCACTGAGAATAAATAAAGATAAAAAACACTTGTATACTGAAAACCACAAGAAAATGGATAGTGATGTTACAGAAGTAAAAAACCGAGCAGATATGAACTTTGCTTTAAGACTGGAAGGCGTATTTTTCTATTTCTATTCAAGTTTTAAGTTAGAAAAAGCCATGGGATGCACCTCGACATTTCATACCCGTGTGACTATCCTTGTGCCCATTTGCCCCCCTGCCCTCTTACCTCCCTCTTCACCTTGCCTCTCCCTTGAGAATTCCCCATCTCCCAAGGAGACTCCCTTTTATGTCACAGTTCCGTTATCCTGTCATGTGATCATCCATCTTCCTCTTCCTTAAGATCTCCTTCCTTTCTACTTTCAGGACCTACATATACACACACAAGTCACACATACAACAGTAAACACAGAAATCACAGATACATATATGCATCATATATACATGTAATATACACACACAAATCATAATACACACATAATATGTAAACATATAATACATATATAAATCACACACACATACACATTCTACACATACTCACACAATTCAAATCTAGCCTAACCTAACCTTTTGATTTGAAATGCTAACCTAAGAGCCATGAGTTTATAATACAATGATTTATTTATTCATTCAATTATTCATTCACTAAGACAGGATCTCATTATGTGGCTCTGCTAGCCTGGAACTTGCTTTGTAGACTAGCCAGGCCCCAAACTCACAGAGATATATCTACCTCTGCCTCCTGAGTGCTGGGGTAAAGGAGTGTACCAACACGCCTAGCCAGAATTTTTAAAGACTTTGTTGCTGTCAGTATCAACATGCGAATAAAAGCTCTTCTCTCCTGAACTCATTCTGTATGGGATTGGCCTTTTGATGTCTTTCTCTCTTTCCTCCTGCTTTGGGTGTGACCTGGACAAGTCATTTAACATTACTGCAGTGGTGATGTTTATAGTCTGAAGAGTGTTTACTGTAAGATCTGTCTGATCTGCTTCAGCTGTCATGAAAATCAAATGAAATAGTTCATGTGATGGACCTACACACATCACTGTCACAACACAGCAGGTTAATATGAGATTGAAATCACAGTCAAACTATGGGTCATTTTACCTGAACAAAATCCAATTTACGTGTGAGAATAAAATATAAGGAAACTATGTCTTTTATTATTTGGATATTCGAGATTATTTTTAATGTCCTCACTGTGAACTTGAAGTTTCTTATATTTGAGCAACTTGTCAGTAAACTTGTTTCTCATAAGGAGAAACAGTAGGCTTGGTTTCTGAGTTAGAAAAACATGCCACATTGAACACAACTGGTATTCGTCAGGGAGAAAATTAGCTCATAAAATCCATCAACAACCTGAAACATTTTTACCATTCATTACAGGATGGTGACGATTTAAACTCTCTTCTGTCTCAGATGTGTTTAAATCAATAAACGTTTAACTTTCTACAGTACAGTTGCATACAACTTGAATGCATAGGAGAGAAATTGCATTTCAGCAGGGAGCGTGCATTCATCATCAGAAGCAAAGCTACCACACTGATCACCTTGGACCAGGCTCCCTCTGTGCATCCACTGGCCTTCTCCCTCCCCATGGTAACCAGCAGCAGAGACTTCTGACTCTCACTATCACCCAGTAGAGGATCAGACTTCTGTTGGGGTATTGAACACACAACTCCTGCCTTCCTTAAGTTCTTCCTCCATCGTCCATCATCCCTACTTTTTCTTTCCCCTTCGCCGTCCCTTTTCCTTATTTTCTTCTTTCATTTTCTGTTTCCTCCCTTCTTCCATTCAACACACCCAGAGAATTGTCCTTCTAGGAAAACGATAGAAGCCGTGCAAGTCCTGTTACCCAGCCTTCTGGAACAGAGTCTAGAGAGGAAGGAACTGAGCCTGTGGAGTGGAGTGCAGCCCGTGGGCAACCGTCTGTCCCAGGAAATGGAGTGGACAGGATGTCAGAGAAACCCAGGAAAAGGCAGACTGGTGACACTAGGACAGGAGAGAGACTTTGGGCAGGAGTGGTGGCTCTTGAGAGATGCTCAAAAGGTGGACACAGTTAATCTATATAACTGCTGCATAGTGATTGTATAAAGCTTGGTAGTTCATTAACATTTTTTTGGTAATTTTGTGTTGGATGGTAAGTAGATCAAATAATTGGAACTTTTAAATTGGATTCCAACTTATTTTATTTTATCTTCACGATTCTATTTGTGGTGCAGTTATCTGCTGGAGAAGTGTTGTTTCTTGATTCCTTTGGTTGCAAACATAATCGTCTGTAATATAAATGTATTAGGTGTCTGCCTGCTGCTCATCTCCTCACCTTCTGTGTAGCTGCCTGAGAAAGAGCATCACACACACTGAAATCTGTCCTCTTTGTGTCTGATAATCAGCTCTTGAACCTGGCTTCTGGGACCTTAAGTAGTTTTTGCTTATAAATGTAATTATAGTTAATGATCTGGTTTGTAAATACAACGGCTTTTCCTTTCTATGGGCAGTCACCTGAACCTGAATGTGAAAAAATAAAGAAAATACATGTGAACATTATACATTTCAGAGACGTTCCTATTCGTATATTTTCTATTTTGTTCTAAATTTCTATTAATTTCACCATGAACAATCTTAAACAGTGTGCACGTGATTTAGCTTTGTGTAAATATTCATTGGAGACAGACTGAATTTTTCACTCTGTATTTTCCTCAATCTTCTTTCTCCAAAGATCATTTCTAGTTTTGGATGTAAACAGCTACTAAATAGTTACTATTTTCCAATATAAAAGTCATGGAGGGAAGAGAGGAACAGATGTAACTGCAGATAGTATTTCAACAACTTCATGTGATATTTTAGAATGGGGAATCTTTTTAAGGTGCTGTAACAGGGAAGGAAGAAATGGCTCGGCCACTGAGCGCTTACTGCTCTTCCAGAAGACCCAAGTTTGGCTCCCCGTAGCCATGCCAGGTGGCTCATAACTGCCTGTGACTCCAGCTCCAGGGCATCAGATCCTCTCTTAAGGTTTCTCTGGGTGCACACACACTCACATAAATAAAAATAATCCCATTGCTGTTACGTAGGTCAGACCTGGGCTAGCATCTTGTAGAGTCCCTAAGTCCCACTCTGCTCAGAAAGCAATATCTGTGAATTATGATATAATAACATGTAGGAAACAAAAACTCTGCCTGATTTATTCCTGGATTTACTGAATTAATTAATAAATGATTGCACAAGTAAATTGCACTTAATATCTGCTACATTCCCATACACTGATTTAAAGTTGTAGTTTAGAAAAGTACCTGAATCTTGAATCCGATATCTAAATAAAAATGTCAGAATCTAAATATCATGAGTGTATATATTTCCTTAGGTCACTGTAACAAAGTACCACAAACTGAGTGTCTTCAACAATATGAATATATCGTTTCTCAGCTTGGATGTGAAGGGGTGTGGAGGGTTGGCTTCTGAAGATAGTGAATGGGAATCTGTCTCTCTCCTGTCCTTGGGGTCAGCTGACAATTTTGATATTCCTTGGTGTGTAGAGCGCAGCCTTCATCTTTGCATCCTGTTCTTGGTGTGCAGATTTCTCCATTAGAAAGGGCACAGTCTTGTTGGATTAGGAGCCACCTTAATAACCACACTTTGACTAAAACAGTTACAATGACACAAAATCCAAGTTATGGTAATTTAGTTTTCAACATGGAGATTTTAGATTTGAAAATGTGATTCAGCTCTATCAGAAAGCATCACACAAAGCCCCCAGTCTTTTCTGTATAGGAGTGATTTAAATAGAGGATCAGATTCAATATACAAATAAGGCATGGCAGCTACTTAGTAAGGAGGTCTGGGACAGTGGCAAAGTCATCATGTTGATAATGTCCTCACTAGTGTTTTCTGTGTTTCAAAAAGGCTTCTTATTTTTCGACTTTAGATCTAACTGAAGGAAACACTGATTCAGCCACCAGACTTCTGCCCCTGCCTGCACCCCACAGGCCTGCCTTGTAACCTTTATAGATCTCTTCGTCCAATTCATGGCTTCTGAGCCTTTAGAAGGATCAGTCTGGCCATATAAAGGGGCTCATTCATTAGCATCAAGGTGTTCTGATTGAGATTTTCCACCTCACTAGAGAACTAGGGAATGGTCCTGGGGAGACCATACTGCCCATTTGTCCCTACATACTAGAAACAAGCCCTGACCCCAATTTTGACAACTTTACCACCTTCAGACAGTGCCACAGTGGCAAGGGAGCACAACCACCCAAGTTGACAAATCACTGCTGGAGACATTAGCATAACTCTGAAATCTTATTTTCCATCCTGAGTAACTACCCCGTGTGTTCTGAACACCTACAAAATCCACAGCTGTGGAGCTGGGTTGTGTCCATGTCACATTATTAACCTATTAAGACTTTAATGTGAATCCTGAAAACAAAATCCATGTAGTTAGGATTCTTTGAACGAATGTATTGTACTCAATTTAAATTATCTAGGAAATTCATTACTTCTACATTTTCCACTCATTTTCTGGGTGTCTTGCATGAGCAAACAATACAGTTTCTTTTCTTTCTTAAGTTTGGTAACAGATGAGGCTCTCAGTCTCTCTGCATTTGACTTTTAAGGGGGGCTTGGGTGGGGGACAGCAGAGGCCAGCTGGTGAGTGCAGACTTAATTACAGATCATTGCTTTCAAAAGCACAGACATGGGTGACTGCCCTCTAATGACAGTGGCAGCTGCTCCTGGCCTTTTAGGGTTCCTAGTAACTGGACAGATACTCTATTCTTTTTCTTAGAAACATATGTTGCTGGATTGGGAACTTCAGATCCTGGAAGCGTTGTCTGAGATACAGCAGCCCATGAAAACTGTACCCATACGGCTTGCTCTTGTGCTAGGGGATCCATTGCAAGATTTATGAACTCACCAACTTTTTAAAGTATTTGAATTTTTTAAAAATAAAGTCGATTGATGAATATGTTTCAAGACAAGCTATCTTAAAATATGACCCCTGAGACTTAAATGAGAAGCTTTCAGACAGATAGTGAATGGTCTATTAGTAAGAAAGTTTGGAAAAAGGGATCGCAACAATATTTAAGGCAACTTGGGATCTGCAATGTTCAGGGTAACAATCTGTGAATCTGTGGGGGCACCTTCTCCCTAAATTGCTGACTCATTAACAGTTCAAATGAAATTGAAGTCAAAGTTTTCTGAAAAATACAGGAGAGAAAATAAAGATCATTACCAAGCTAGTACCATCATCTGTATAGTCTTCAAAATTGAAATTGTTGGACCAGGCATGGTGGTATACACCTTTAATCCCAGTACTGGGGAGGCAGAGGCAGGTGGATCTCTGTGAGTTCAAGGCCAGCCTGGTTTACATAATGAGTTCCAGGTCAGCTGGGGCTATAGAGAGATCCTGTCTCAAAAAGACAAATAAAAAAAAAACTCACAAAACTGAAATTGTTTTAGTAAGTATGATGTTGAAGAATTAGTTTAATAATCTCAGAATATAATTCACATATTAATAACCTCAGAATACAATTTGCATATTAATTTCCATTTCTCACTCTTCAACCCACTGAGTTTGAACTTGGTCAAAGCACCTTGAATTTGCAGTATCCCATGAATAAATGTTCTGGCTACTCCTACGAATATTCTGTTGTGTTTATATTGTTATAACTCATGAGACCCTGATTCTCCTCTCAATGTTTCCCTTGAGCATCTCACTTCCATTTGCTTCGGAAACTCGGCAGTGTCAGTCAAAACAAGACTTGCTGACGAACTGCAGGACTTAAATCATTTAGCTCAGCAAAATCCATTCTTGTTCACTTGCTGACAAATAAGGTCAAGTTGTTGAATTTGGATGAAATCACAAAACCCTTGTGAGGCCACAGATGGCGAGATAATTATCATGAGGCTGATGCATAAAACCCACCGCCTATGACAAAGTGGCTCATAGCTTTCAGTGAATGGGCACAGCTTTCCAAGACAAATCTCTGACAAACAGCCTTTTACAGTTAGCAAGCATAAACACAGAGCTTGGAAATTTTATATTGCTAAAGATCTTCCCATAGTTAAAGGAAAATACTTATTTCCATCCTTGGCATACAAATTGAGTTTCTCTAGAAACTCAAGTTTAAATGAGGAGTTGCAGATGAAGTGTAGAGTCAAGTTCTTTTTGATGAAACTCGCCTTTCATGAAGCTTTTCCTTGGTTTTTACTAAGATGTGATGGGTGAATGCATGCTCTGATCTATCACGTTCCCCAGATCACTAGCTCCCGGGTGATTGCCTGCTTCATCAAAGAATATGAGGTTTATAATTTTCTACAAATTCTCTTTCAAGAAATCATTTCTCACCGATTACTGTAGGGACTCACAACTGCTCAGATGCTTGCATTTCATTGGAGGTAAGTGATTATTCTGTGCAAAGGGGCCTCGCTAGCTTCCGTGTGCCAAGAGCGCATGTCAAAAGATGATTCTGTGAAAGTGAGAGGTGAGTGCTATAACTGACTTACTACCTCAGCGAGGAATGATTGCTGATGTGGGAATCCCAGCTCGGAGGCGCATCCAATTGCCTTGCTGCCTCCTATTGAAGATGCTTCTTTTGCCCACTGGGCTTCCCAGCATCTCTGTCTTGGCAGCCATACTAAGCAAAGAGCCCTCTGATTGGAATGGTGTTCTCACTCACTGGGACTTAACAAAACTTGCTTCTACTTCTGTAATCCCTCATCAACGTGTGACTCTGCTATGAGGCCCTCTTTCCAGTGACAACTGATTCTGGAATGTGAGTCCATTAAGTTTGCCACCTGGGAAAATGGTAACTGCAGGATACCCAATTGTCTACTGAAATATGAGCCAGTGAGATGGTGAACAAGATGAGGAGAAGGGAAAGATGGTAAGCTTACATAGAGGAGAGACTGGATGCACTTGTATGGAACTATAGGTCAGTGATTCAGGTCAGCACGTCTGCTGGCAGTACCAGAGAGCTTTGTGTTTGTGTAACATTTTATTCCAATTGAGAGTACTGTAACCAGAAGGAATAGTTGACTTCCCCAAGGGAACAGACCTCACAATTTACCAGATGGTACAACCTGAGGCTATTTATCAAGAGTTGAGAATAGAGTTTGGAACAACAAACATTAGGTCCAATGCCAAGAAAAGACAAGCCACGAGCATGGTGAGGTGTGGGGTT
This sequence comes from Nannospalax galili, assembly GCF_000622305.1. Classification (NCBI taxonomy): domain Eukaryota; kingdom Metazoa; phylum Chordata; class Mammalia; order Rodentia; family Spalacidae; genus Nannospalax; species Nannospalax galili. The sequence goes on along the minus strand of NW_008357518.1, from coordinate 2,322,628 downwards.
ACCTGACCTGAATAAGTAGAGCAAGACTGTAAGTTCTCCTGTTGAGCAGGAGCTGCACCGCCCTAGATGAGACTCTGCAGCTGACAGTGTCCTCCCTCTCCTCTCCTCTACCTTCTTCCATTTGCTTTCACGTCTCTCCTTTTCTTTGCTCCGTTTTCCTTCTCTCTGGCTCTTTTCCTACTGTACCCACGCACACGCGCGCGTGCGTGTGTGTATGCTTGTGCACGTGTCCGTGTGTGCATGTGTGTATGTGTGCTTGTGTATTTATTAGTAAAGCGTTCTCTCCTCTTTGGAAACACACAGGCTTTCCAGTGAGGAAACAATCCCTGTATAGTTCTGGATTAGTTTCTCACTGTTAAAACCCCACACTGGCATCGAGCTGTTTCAGCAGAGACCACGGTATTCCCTGCGCAGATGGGCAGAGTTGGGTGCAGCAAAAGGGTTGGCTTCTCCGGGGCAGGTTAGGAAACCCCATCTAAGGCCTGGTCCGGGGCTGCTTCTTTTGAGCGTGACAACTGCGGAGTGTGCAACTAGGTTAGAAAAGTAAGTTATCATTGATTCTTTTTTAAAAGCCTCATTTTGAATAATGTTTTTAAATAATTAATGCTGATTTGATTAACAACCAACGTTCACATTTATAATTCAGTGGGGGATGTAAGCATCTCATGTGACTTTCCTTGCTTCCGTGGAACTGGCTTTGTGATTTCTTTAGCTCAGGGGAGCACACTGGACTCTGTGCCACGTTTCCTTAGTTTGCACTCTATTACAGCACAGGCAGAACATGGTCATTTTGCTGAGGAATATTTGGTTTCTCTCACTGGGCTTTCCTGAAACTTAGAGAAACGCTGCTGATGATCAGTGACATCTCTCCCCCATTTCGTGCAGGACTCAGAGGAGGTCAGCCCTCACATACCTCACAGTTCCTGCTGCTCTCAGCCTTCCAGAGTCTTCCTTCCCTGCTACTTCCACTTGGGGAAAAGAATTCCAGAGAGAGAGCAGCTGAGGGAACACAACCTTTTCTTACAATAATCACATATGCAGAGTCAGAAGGAGAAATGGCAGGAGGAAAGGGAAGAGAGGTGTAGCATTAAAGATGCTGGAAAAAGCAAACTA
>NW_008357518.1:2307169-2321245 GCF_000622305.1 Nannospalax galili | reverse complement strand
ACGAACAACAGCAAAAAAAAAAAAGAGACAATTATTTAAATGTGTGTTGTTCACATTGTAGAATTTTGTTGTACTCTGTTTATAACATTTTTTCTCTTAGGGAAATTAGATGTGACTAGAATGTTTGTTTTAATAATGGGATGCAGGTATTTCAGATATTTAATTTTTTCACGTTTCCACTATTTAAGATGATATTATTATATAATATACAGTATACATGTACAGAGTATATATACAGAATAATGGGTTTCATTAGAACATTTTCATGTGGTATATAATGTACTGTTTCCATCTGTGCCCCTCTGCTACTTCCTTCTGGTCTTCACTCTCTTCCCAAATTGTGTCTTTTCTACTATTATGCCTCATTCATTAGGATCTACATTACACATGTGAGATAAAACTTCAAATGTTTGTTCCTGAGTCTGACTTATTTCAGTTGACATGCTAATCTCCAGTTCTATCTCTTACTGGGAATGACATAATTTATTCAGTTTATTCTTATTTTATTACAAACACACATTGATGAGAGTTGTTCTGTCTGGGAAGAGCTGGAATCTCATGTACTGTTGAGTTTCATTTCCCTGATGGCCATAAGAATGAACATTTTCCATGTATTTAGTATTTACTATTAGTACTTCTGAGAACTGATTACATATTTGTCCATTTACTTGTACTGATGTATTTATATGTAGTGTATTTATTCATTTACTTATATATTATTTTTTTGAGACAGAGTCTCTCTCTGAAGTCCATATTGACATTAAACTTGGTACCAATCCTCCTGGCTCATTTGCCCATTTATTGATCATTTGGTGCCTTTTTCTAGTTGTATATGTATATGTGTGTGTCTCTATGTATATGTCACTGGTGTGCAGGTACCTTTGGAAGTCAGAGGAAGGTGTTGAGTACCCTGGAGTTGGAGTTAACAGGCAGTTGTAAGGGCATAGGTACTGGGAATTGAACTTGAGTCTGCTGTAAGAACAGGAAGTGCTCCTAATGAGTGAGCCAGCTCCAAACACTAGCTCATTCTTCTACATAGAAATATTCAGACTTCCTAGTATCATTCATTGAAGAAGATTCCTTTTCTCTAATTTATGCTTTGGACACCTATGACAAAAATCACGAGGCTGTAGCTGTGGGTTTAATTCTAGGTCCTCTGTTCTAATCCATTTGTGGTTCCTGTCCCATGATACTGCAGTGTTGTTTGGAGTGATGTCTTTAGATATTGATACTTCTTCCACTGATCTTTTTCCTCAGGATTGCTTTGGCTATGTGGAATCATTTATACTTCCATGTGGATGCTGATTGGATTTTTTTTTCTTTCTTTTTTTTTTCTATGAGGAAAGTCTTTGGAATGTTGATGGTGGTTGTCTTGAATCCTGTAGATTGCTTTCTAGGTTATAGTCATTTGTACAGCATTAATTCTGCCAATTCATGAGCAATGGAGTTTTTTTGCATTTTCTAATATGGTCAATGTTTTTCTTCACTGTCTTAAAGTTTTCATAGTCAAAATCTTTCCACCTGCTTAGTTATTTTTATTTGGAGATATTTCTGAGACAGCTGTAAATGAGAGTATTTCCCCAATTTCTTTCTCAGCATGTGGACAGTGGTCTACAGGTACACTATGGGTTTTGGTTTGTTCACTTTGTAGCCTGCTGCTTTGTTGAGTGTTTCTCATATCTAAGAGCTTTCTGGTACTGTCCTTGGTGTCTTGAATTAGTAGTATATAACTTGGAAGTGCTAATAATTTGAGTTCTTCTTCATTATTTATAAAACTTTTATTTCTTTATCTGTTATTTCTTTGACTGAGAAATTGAACATTATGTACTCTTTTCATCTTCCTAATTTTAGAAGAAATGCTTTCAGTCTTTTTCCTGTTTAGTACAATTCTGGCAAATAAGTCTGCCATATATAACATTTATTATGTTGAGTTATGCTCTTATTGAATTGCATATTTTGAACCCTTTTAACTCTGGAATGAAACTAACTTGATCATGGTGTATGACCTTCAAATGTTCTCTTGAATTCGGTTTGCAAGTATTTTTCTCAGAAATTTTTCATTTATAATCACCATAGAAATTGTTCTATAGTGTTCTTTATGTTTGTTTTTTGTTGTTGTAACTTTATTCAATTTTGCTATCACTGAATAAGTTTCATAGTATTCCTTACTGGGCAGGCTAGTTTTTGTCAACTTGATACAAATAGGAGTCATCTGGGAAGAGGGAATCTCAATGCAAGAATTTCCCAGATAAGACTGGTCTGTGGGGGTATTTTTTAATTAATAACTGATGTAGGAGGGCCCAGCCCACTGTGGGCAGCACCATCCCTAGGCTGGTGGGCCTGAATTGAACAAGAAAGGTAACCGAGTGAGCCAGGAGAAGCAAAACAGGTTTCTGCTGAGTTCTTGCCTGACTTCCCACCATGCTGAAATGTAGCCTATAAGTCAAATAAACAATTTCCTCCTGTGAGTTGCTTTTGGTTAGTATTTTATCACAGCAACAGAAAGCAATTAGAATATTTTCCTTTATATTTTATAGTATATTTTGAGGAATATTTCATGTTTGCTTTCTTTTAAATATCTGGAGAATTTGGCATAGAATACATCCAGTCTTGTTTTCTGTTACTGGTAAACCATTTCTGCTTCAATATCATTGTTTACTGTCAATCATTGATCTGTTCACATCTTCTTGGTATAATTTTATTAGGTCATACATGCCTAGATGTTTATCAGTTTCTTCTGGATTTTCCAATGTATTGGAATACAAATTTTCATTATGTTTCTTTATGATCCTCTGGATTTCATTGATATCTGTTTTAATGTCCTTTTTGTCTGAATTTTGGCCGGATTTCTGGGAGTAAATCATTAAACTCTGAAATTTCCAGTGTTGAGTATCTTGATTGGCCATGGTGTGTGTGACCAAGGTCTACACTCCAGAGTTTGAGGCTAATAAACATCTAAGGGTTGGCTGTGCTCAAAACAACAACAACAACAACAACAACAACAACAACAAAGAAAAACAGTCCATAGGCCTGGAGAGATGGCTCATTGGTTAAGAGCACTGGCTGTTCTTGTATTAGACCCCCACATGATAGCTAACAGCTATCCATAACTCCAGTTCCAGGGAATCCGATGTCCTCTTCTGTTCTCTGCCGGCACTGCATGACACAAGTGCACATACACACATTCAGGCATAACATTCATATACATAATAAATGAATAAATAAAATTAAAAACCTGTCCATGTTGTGTGGTGCAAGCTTTAGCCTGCATAAGGTCATTATATGAACTTGCTGACTGGGTTCAGCCTAGTGGGCAATTCATTTTCAGGTATGCCTTATAATGAAGGCTCGTAAACAATCTCAAACACTCTTCTGTGAGCTTGACATGGCCATCTTCTTGATTGTGACATTCATTCATGCTGGGGTGTAACCTGTCCTTGAGGAAAGAGAATCTATACATAGCAGCCCTCCCAAACCCTGCTTATATATCTCTCCCCATGACTCTTTTCCAATTTGACACATTCCTTGTGATAAACATAATCACGTCCATAATACATTCCAGTGAGTTTTGTGATTACTTGTGGTGAGTTCCTAATCCTCACCACAAGGAGAAATTTAAACCTCACATAACCAGAGCTATGCCTTGAAAGTATGAATCCTTCAGGTAGGAAAATGATGGAGGCTGTGGGGTATCTGAGTCAAGCCTATAGCTATTTAGCTATTAGGGTTCCCCCTCCTAGTGTACCACTTGGGTATCCTGCATGGTAGAAATGACAGGGGATTCAGGTAGGACAGCATCTAGAGATAGAAATAACCAAATTTAAGAATGGAGCTTTCTTTTCTCTGACATATGGAGGCACTGGCTAAGATATATCTTGTGTATCTCCCAAATATCTGAGGCAAAACTCAAGCTTCCAGTTGGAACAGTTCATGTGAAATGACTACAGTATCTGTCTTGACCATGCATGGGGTGAAGGTTATGGCAGGGCAGAAGCCTCAGTAGTCTAGGTCAGTGTATCTGGGTTGGTGAATACTCTGGAAAAAGCATAGTAGGAGTTTTCTATTTGTCTTTCCAAGAAAATGTGTGTTCATTTCCCATGGCATTAATGTGTTTAAAGAGAAGGCTTTAAGAATTCAGGGAATAGGGCTGGAGAGATGGCTCAGAGGTTAAGAACACTGGTTGTTCTTGCGGAAGACTCAGGTTTGTATCCCAGCACCCACATGGCAGCTAACAACTGTCCATAACTTCAGTTCCAGGGGATCCAATAGATAGTCTCTCCTGTCCTCCATGGGCATTGCATGATATGGGTGCACTTACCTACATGCACGCAATACATGCATACACATAAAATAAAAATAATAAATAAAAAATATTTAAAAAAAAGAATTCAGGAAATAATTATAGGTAACAGAATTGGTTCTGGGATGGATGACTGTAATGAAGGAGGAGCCACATGTTAAATCCTTTTCTCAAGTACACATAAAAGCCCTTTATTCACAGTCCCACACAAGCTTTCTATCCCCATGGTCTTTGCTATGGCTGAGGCTGTGCACACTCATTGATGTGATGTCCTTAAGATACTAACTGCATGTTCCACTGAACAGCAATTCCTTAGAGAAAAAGCATTTCTAGTTGGGGTAATATTTTATTCATTTTAAGTGAATTCATACTTCTTTGAGTTAAATTTTCCTTGAATAAAAATGCTGATATTCATTTATAGGGGTTTTATATATGTGTATTCAGTCCAATATGCACAGCACCCTGAAAATGAGTCCCTGATCTGAGCACCATCTTTCATATTGGAGACCTCACTGGGCTGCCTTCCACTCCCTGCTATGTACTTGAAAAGGTCAATTTTATTTATGTTTTCTCAGATAGAGTAGATATTACTGAAAGTGTTTGAACTCTAATTACTCTTATAATCATTATGCAGGAATTGAAATGTTGCTTTTACCGATTTCTAAGGCAGTCTTTTCTGTCTTTCAGCTCTTACTTTGTTTCATTTATACATAAGCTGTTCTTTTTGATATTTTATTTATTTTTATTTAATAACCACATGATTAGAAGTGTTTCATTACTGCTTTAACATACTCAATACCAATTTCCAGAGCAAGGATACATCTCTTTCAAAAGTGGCTGTAAAATTTTAGGTTCACAGTTGAATTAATACAGTTATACAATATTGAACTCAGTATAGACCCTGTAAGACATAAAATTGAATGCGTTTTAATCTTTAAAAAAGATCTCCTTTTCATTTTAAAATATGCTGTTTACTACAAAAGACTCATTTTTTAATGCTACCTACACTTAGATGTTTGCACATGTGTCTCTAATCTCTATGTATCTGATTATTACTAGTCACAGTCACTTATACTCGGATCCTTGGCACCTGAATATGGATATAAAGTCATCAGGCAGATGTCACTGGTAACGTTTATCACCTCTAGTAATTAACATGAAGTAAATTTTTATGCTTCCTCCTCAAATATGTCATTTTTTATTTGTTGATTTTTGTGTGTATATATCATACAGAACAACCCAATATTATTCGTCTATATACCCACTTCCCAAATGGCATGCTTATGTCTAAAGTTTGTACTTAATTCTTCCTTACATCAATAAGAATTTCAGAAAGGGGCATTCAAACATGATCATTATCTTAGTAACATTTTTGGGTCATCCTCAGAAATGGATTTTATTCTTTGGACCACCATTTTTACTGCTTGTGTTCGAAAGTGGAACGTTTCATGTGGATTATCCAAAAGCTGCTAGGAGATGCCTACCACACTCATCTCATGTTTGTTGGGCCCAAAAGAGACCCAGTGCTCTAAACATTGCTCACTTACCTTGATTGTCCTCAAACTGGCCTGCAGTTGGGTGATACAGTGTAATGACAAGGTAAGGCAAGGTTTCTTGGGGAGAGTGGGTAGGATCCTTCTTTCGGGCACTTAATTTGGTTGGTGGCTTTGGTAGGAGAAATGTTATTTGTGTTTTATGGACTTGGGGGAGAGGATCAGAGGCAGAGAACAAGCAAAGAAGGTGTAATGTGGCACTGAGGTGGAGATGGCAAATACTGGCCCTTCCTCACTGAAGCAGCCTTGCATGGAACAAGAAGTTAGGAGTTAGAGGAGAGCAAAGGGGGTTGCTTTGTCCAAGAAGCCTAGACTTCTGGTCTAGGATTGGAGTGGCAGAAATTAAGATAAATCACTACTAGAGTGGTGTTCTGCTTCCCTCTCTTTAAGATTGTAAAATATACCATTTCTGGGCACTTGGTGTTCAACACCATGGTTAGAACACTCAAAATTCATATGTGGAATGATTAAAATGCCTCTCATGTGTTCTATCAGAGTATTGGTATTGCTACCTACAGCAGGTACCAGCTCTAAACTTGGATCTGAACTCTGATATCTCTAAGAATGTTCAACTAAGAGTTGAAAAAAGTGCATGTGTGTTTTATGTCCTCTCCTAGTTCTTTCAACTGAACAGTATTGTGGCTAAGCTGTATCTGCTATTCTTGCCCATGCCCCATACCTCTCACTGGTTTTCCCACACACCAAACCTCTGCCTTGTCTGCTATTCTTGCCCAAGCCTCATGCCTCTCTGCCTTGCCCTGCTGGTTTTCCCAGCCCAAATGCAGCTTTCTTGCTACAATATAAGATTTAAATGATAACTGTACCTGAGATATCATTTATCAGAATAATTGCTCTCTACTTGAATTAAGAGAAATGGAATTGACTGGAATTTGTCAAAGACTCTTTCTACAAAATACCCTTCTTAATGTTAATAAATTACAAGATGCACAGACACATAATGTCGAATATCTGTTTGGTGGGAAAGTTAGTTGTATAAATCTAAGAAGCCCTGACCAGTACACACTGCACAACAGCTAGGGTACACATGTCACCCATGTTGGTCAAGCAGCAGTGGGCAGGTTCCCTCCCATTCAGCTTCAAGCTTACAGAGCTGGCATTTTTTTTTCCTCTGTGCATGTGACTGATGAGTGGCCCAAACCATACATTAAACTTCAGGCTTCATCCAGGAAGCCAGGAAAGAGAACTGTAAATTGATGATCTGCCCTCCTGGTGGGTCAAATAACTTATGATCTGTCAGAGAGTGAGTGGAATGCTGTACTTAAGGAAGACTATTTCAGTGGCTATGCACAATGTTTCTTACATTGAAAAAAAATGAGTTTTTACTTGTGGCATGCTTATGAAGTGAGCTCTAATCTGGGATTCTGTTGTATTTAATTAACTAGTCAACCATTGAAGATCCACGAAACTCAGGTCTAGAAGTGAGTGATAATCAATTTTTGGTTTTGCTCTGTCCACAGCTAAGGGGAGGTTGGTTGCAAGCCTCAGGAAGCTCAGTCAAAAAGTGGATCAATATTTCATTTTGTCTTTTGTTACTGGGTCCACTGGGAGGACACATGCATGTCTTTCTCATTTTTTCTGCCTTACACTTGCATAAATCTCCAGGGGGTCAGAGTCAGTGTGAATTGGAAAAGCAGTATTCAATCATTTGTGTCGTCGTGAGATGATGGTAGCATGTCAAGACTGTGCAGCCAGTGTTTATCATTAAATCCAAGTTAATAACACTGGATGAAGCACCTATCACCACAGTCTTCTTAAGAAACGGACTAGAAAATTGAAGGGATAACAATCAACTTGCTTTCTATAAGTAAGTTACAAGACTTGTCACTTCTTTGCTACCACTAGCAAATGAGTGTGAACAAGCCAACTGTAATGAAGAGACACAAGAGCAGAAACACCTGCTACCGTATTCATATATGCTAAGACAGTCCTGCAGTGGTCAGCATACTTGACAGAACTATCAAGCAGAACACAAAATGAATTTGGAATGACTAATTGATATGAATTATATTTGATATCAAAACTAGAATTTTGTAGATCCGTAGATGAACCAGTGGCTCTTTTGTAAATCAAGGAAATGGGAGTTGTCTTAGTTTGTAACACTGGTGTGGAGATGGACTAGTCCAAGAGCTCTTGTGTGGTTCAGTGGTCTACCTGACAGCACCTCTTGCAAAGAGGAGACCATTTAGAAAGTGTGATTGTCAAAGGTTCCCTTCTGCTAACACCTAGAAGTCAAATCTTCTGCATTGGGTTGGCTTCTTTAGCTAGGAGCACAGCCTGGACAGGTCATCTCTTCACCTGTTCCTACATAATCAATACAATAATGCAGGAAGGAGTCTGTTTCTGAAGAGTCACTCTTAAGAAAGTGTAAAGAGTTTAGTTGGGTCAGGTCATCTCTTCACCTGTTCCTACATAATCAATACAATAATGCAGGAAGGGGTCTGTTTCTGAAGAGTCACTCTTAAGAAAGTGTAAAGAGTTTAGTTGGGTCAGATGCATAAAGCTTCATCAAAGAAGTATTCTGAAAGAATGAGCTCAGCTAATTTGCCAAGGAGATTCTAGGGGCTTGAGAAATGGATCAGCAATTAAGTGGGTGTACTGCTCTTGGGGAGGACTCAAGTTTGTTTCCCAGCAGCCAGGTAAGGCAGCTTCATACCTGTAACTCCAACTCCAGGGGATCTGACACCTCCTCTCACCTCTACAGGCACCTGTACTCATATGCACACACACACACACACACATGCAGACACCCACATTTACACATAATTAGAAGTGTCATGTATCTTTTCAAAAAGAAGATTTTACTTTATGCATTAATATACAGTAAAAATTTAATTGCCAAGATGTGATACATTATAAAACTTCACTTTATTAACCTGAATACACAAGCTCATTGGAGGTTTCAAAGACTAGGAGATACTCTTAGGTGAGGTAAATATCCAGGTAAACAGGTTGATTTCCTATGATACAGCCTGAAACATCCCTTGTCAGGAAGACCTCAGGATTGTTCAAGGAGGGCTGGATGTTATCGAATGCCTGTCACTTGGAATTTCTCAGTTACCTTGGATGACCAAAATATTCACTACTTACCACAATATTATTCAAAACAAAATTTGGAAACTGAAGTAGAAATGCACACATTTCTCATAACAGTGTCCCTAAGGAATTACACTATACCATTTACGCAAAATGCATCTTTAAATATAAAAATGCATAGATTTGTAGGAATATTAGAATAACAGTATGTACAAATAATATCCCAATCCATTCCTTATGCAATTCTCAGTACAAAACTGATTTCAACCTCTGGGGTTTTTCTAATACATTTTGTTCTGTTCCTTAAAGTCTTTATATTCAGCATTTCTTTTCATCTTTTTAACACTTACCATAAAAATTCCAACGTACTGTGAAACTGACCTATACTAATAAGCTTTCAGATACTATTGATTCAAATATGATATTTCTTTTTCTTTTTTTTTTGGTTTTTGTTTCTGATTTCCTTTGGTGTCTGCAGTATTTCTTAAAAGGATTTAAATATGCAAATTTATTCTTGAGATTAGTCCAAGACTGAAATTTTATATAAATTTCCAAGAGGTAAAAAATATACATTGACATTTTTCTAAATATTACTATAGAAATGATGACTAGCTATTGAGACATTTCTCATAATAGTAGAGAAATTATTTTTATAATATGAATAATGTACTAGAGAAATAAAACACACCTGTATTTTATAGCATTGTGCTGGCTAGCTTTAGTGTCAACTTGACACACTTGGGTTGAGTGAGCCTCAACTGGGGAATTGCCACCATTGGACTGGACTGTGGCCATGACTTGTGGGGCCTCTTCTTGATTACTGAGTGATGTGGGAGGGCCCACCCCACTGTGGCTTGTGCCAGACCTGGACAGGTGGGCCTGTGTTGCATAAGAAAGCAGGTTGAATGGGAGCTGGGGAGCAAGCCAGTAAGTGGTCTTCCTCCCTGGCCTATACTCCAGCTCCTGCCTCCAGGTTCCTGCCCTGAGTTCCTATCTTGGGTTCCCTAATGAACTGTGACCCGGGAGATGTAAGATAAAATAAACCCTTTCCTCCCCAGGTTGGTATTGGTTAGAGGTTCCTGCCCTGAGTTCCTATCTTGGGTTCCCTAATGAACTGTGACCCGAGAGATGTAAGATAAAATAAACCCTTTCCTCCCCAGGTTGGAATTGGTTACAGTTTTTTGTCACAGAAATGGAGAAACATGCTAGGACAGAAATTGGTACTGGGAGTCAGGTATTGCTGTGAATTGTTGGAGGATCATGGAAGCATTTGGAATTTTGGGTTGTGAAAGCCACTGAGTGCTCAGAGTTTGTTGCTCTGGAGCTTGGAACAGTTATGCTGAAAGAGTTGAGGACAATGAGGGCCTGGCTTATGAAGCTTCAAAGGGAAGCTTCAGGGATATTTGTGTCATATTTTGGATTGAGAATCTGTGGGTTCTGATTGGCTGGGGCTGAAGAATCAGCTGTGATTAAGAGACCAGAACCTGAAGTAAAATCTTTGCTTTACTGGGACAATTGATGCTGGTTATCTGGGGCTGAAAAATCAGCTATAAGTAACAAGAGACCAACATTACTCTGAGGAAATCTTCTGGGAAGTATTTTCTCAAGGTAGACACACAGAAGCTGTGGTTGAGAGGGGACTCGAGCCTCCATCTCTAGCTGGAAGCAAGAATTGGTAATCAGTAAGAGTCTCCTGCATGGTTCTGGTGTTGAAAGCATGAAGGGGTCACAAAGAACAGCTGAGGCTTGGCACTCTGAGAGGCCAGGAAAGGCCATAGGTGAAAGTACAGCTTCAGTTGCAGTGAAGACCCCAGGATTGAAGGGGTCATGGAGAGAATCTGAGGCATTGCACCCTGAGAGGCCAGAAGAGGCCATTGCTGAGGGTGCACTCTCAGTTTCAGTGGACACCCCAGCTTTTAGGAGATGCCAGGATGGTGGGACAACCACAAAGGACAGCAGTAGGTGTGGAATGGACCTGGCCTGGGTCTGAGAGATAAGCTGTGTGTGCCATGGATGGGAGAATCAGAGAGGTAGAATTGCCAGAACCCTTTGGAGCCCAGAAGATTGTGAGTGAATTCCAGATGTCCAACCTTGAGCTACTTTGCTAAACTTTGGTTTTGCTTAGGTGTGCCCTATTCTTCCCTTTGAAATAAGACAGTACTTGTTTTGGATTTCACAGAAGCCCACAGTTAAGAGACTTTTAAGAGACTGCGAACCTTTAGGTGTTTGGATTTTTTAAGTACTGTGGGGCTTTTAAGGTTGTACTGTTTTATGTTGTGATATTAACATCATGGGGACAAGAATTGGAATGGTTATGGTTTAATAGTGATATTCGTGTGTCAAGTTGACAAGGGGTCAATTGTGCTGGATAGCTTTAGTGTCAAGTTGACACACCTGGGTTGAGGGAGCCTCAGTTGGAGAATTGGCTCTATTGGACTGGCCTGTGGCCATGTCTGTGGCCTCTTCTTGATTTGCTGAGTGATATGGGAGGGCCCAGCCCACTGTGGGTGGTGCCACCCCTGGGCAGGTGGGCATATGGTGCATCAGAAAGCAGGTTGAGCAGGGGCTGGGGAGCAAGCCAGTAAGCAGCATTCCTCCATGGCCTGTGCTCCACCTCCTGCCTCCTGGTTCCTGCCCTGAGTTCCTACCTTGGACTCCCAGATGAACTGTGACCCAGGAGATGTTAGATAAAATAAACCCTTTCCTCCCCAGGTTGGTAGTGGTCAGAGTGTTTCGTCACAGCAATGGAGAATCAAACTAGGACAATCATAAACTGCACTTTGCACATCAACTATTTTTAAATTATTTACTTATTCATTCATTTAAAAATTTTATGTATATAAGTATATTGCCTGCATGTATATAAGTGTATTTGTGTCATGCAGAGTCCATGGAGGCCAGAAGAGGACATCAGATTCCTTGGAACTGGAGTTATGGATGGTTGTTAACTGCCATGTTAGTGCTGGGAATTGAACTTGGGTCCTCTGGAACAGCAGTCAGTACTCTTCTGAGCCATCTCTCCAACCCCATATAAACTATATTTAAAATAAGATGTTAATTTTTACAGTTTTTGTTTTCTTCACAAGTATACAAATGTCAACCTTAAGACAAGTGTCAAAATTTCAAAAAATTTGTATCCCACAGAAATCATGTATTTCACCCTAATATTTTTTGCTAATTTTCATTAATAAAAGCATGGAAGCATGGTTCAACATCATATGTAAAATGTTCCTCTATAGAAATATCAAAATATCAAATGGGTATTTAGGAATGATAAATTGATTAAAGAATCACTCTTGATATTTGTTAATCATAATACTGTATGCTTGTTGAGTTTGTAAAATATGCCTTAATTTAAGTAATTTCACATGCTTAAACATGATATGCCCATATGAAAAAATATCTTATTATAAAATAATCCCAAATTCCTTTATTTAGCACAAATAAAAATGCTGAGAAATCAGTCATTTTCATTTCATTGTTTTTATCATACACTTAACTAAAAGATAACATCCTGGGACTGGAGTGATGGATCAGTCATTAACACTTGTGGGCATTGCATGCACATGGTGCACTTACATGCAGCCCATACACTCATACGCATAAAATAAAAAAATAATAAAATATTTTAAAGATAACATCCTATACTACATGCAATGTAGTATTTAATGTTTCTAAGCACTTGTGTGCATCACTATGTTTAGAGTAATATTACAGTTTCTTGCTTGACATATAGGCAGAAAAGGAGATGAGTTCTCTTATTATTTATGCACCTTCCTTTAATCAGAGACAAGTTCCCAGATGCCTCAAGTCACAGGACCTTAGGCATTAGCCAAGGGCAACGAACTGTTGAGTCCTTTTCCAGATGAAAGTCCTATTTAGGGAGCAAGAGGCACAGGGCTTTGTTCTATTTTGAGGTAGGATATAAATGTGATAAAGACCCCAGCACTGACTCAGAGCTGAATTTGGGTTCTAGTTTAGTCACTTCATATGAGTTTAGACTCCTCTCTTAATTTGAGGAAAACAGATGTCTAAGTCCAAGTTTCTGTGGAGGTATATGAATTGTTTTTTTAGGCACCTAATTCATGATTTTTGTGGAGAACTCTAACTTACCTTTTCTGTGGAAGTTATCTGATTATAGTTTCTTGGAGTTATCAACTCAGCTTCTGAGAAGTTTTCTAATGCACTGGTTCTGTGGACATATCTAACCAGTAGTTTCTGTGGAGAAATCTAAGTCAAGATTTCCATGGAGATACCTGACGGTTTCTGTGGCGATGTCTAAATCATGGTGTCTACAGAAACAGCTAACTCATGGCTTCTGTGAGGACCACTTGGCAGAGGTGTGGCACATCTGTTACATATTTTCTCAATCTACATGAGAGACGTTATGTCTATGAGTGTGAATTGGGACTAATCGCTGTGACAATGCATTCTCTCTAGTGTGCCATGCAGCTGTTTCCAGCTCGTATGCAGGGAGCCTGCAACATGCCACTTATGAGGAGCTTTGCTGGTGTAGGATGATGGGGGTACACAGGTGAGGTCAGGAGTGGCTGCACATGGCCTAGAAAGAGGACAAGGTAACTGAAACTTCTAGAAGCGCAAGTGGCTATTACTGCCAGAGGCCCCAATAGCAGCCTCCTCAGTACAGGTTCCTAGAAAGCAGTTGTTCATTTTCTCTACCGGTTTCTTGTTATAAATGAACTGAAACTGTCCTCTTGGAGAGCTCTTGTGAAATAAGCTCTTTCTTGGGTAGTTGTTTTTAAGAGTCTTGAACAAGTTCAAGAAGATCTTTAAGAAGACTCTGAGACGTTTATAGTGTGTAATGAAGCAGTGTGATACCTATGCAGGAAACCTAGAAAGCAGTTGTTCATTTTCTCTACCGGTTTCTTGTTATAAATGAACTGAAACTGTCCTCTTGGAGAGCTCTTGTGAAATAAGCTCTTTCTTGGGTAGTTGTTTTTAAGAGTCTTGAACAAGTTCAAGAAGATCTTTAAGAAGACTCTGAGACGTTTATAGTGTGTAATGAAGCAGTGTGATACCTATGCAGGAAATACTTACTTCTGAAGAAAACCTTCTCTCTCTCTGTCTCCCTCTCTCTCTCTCTCTCTCTCTCTCTCTCTCTCTCTCTCTCTCTCTCTCTCTCTCCTGTCTTGCAGCCCCGCCCCTCTG
>NW_008357518.1:2274221-2306864 GCF_000622305.1 Nannospalax galili | reverse complement strand
TGCGCTCCTCAACAAAGCGCTCTCTCTCTCTCTCTCCCTCTCTCTCTCTCTCTCTCTCTCCCTCCCTCCCTCTCTCTCTCTTTCTCTCTGTCTTTCTCTCTCTCTCTCTCTCTCTCTCTCTCTCTCTCTCTCTCTCTCTCTCTCGTTCTCTCTTGTCTGTAATAAATCCACATAGCTCAAAAGGAAATGTAGAAATTTGACTGGTATTTATGTTTAATTGCTCCTTTACTTTCAAAATTTTATTTTCCTTTTTAGTTTTTCTTAATGTTTTTCACAGAACCTACTTACCCACTCACTGCAGAAAAATCTTACTGATACGGAAATTATGAGAACATCCTTACATGGCTTAAATTGGCCCCAGTTCTCTTGTTTTCAATATCAATGCAAAAGAAATGGCCCCAAACAAGAAACGTTGTGTTTACTCCTCTCATACACTTGATAAGCAAACACTGGTGTCTACCATCCATTTCCCAGAAGAAAGTGGGAAAGAGAGATCAGAGCTCTGCACCATCCTTCTTAGTAAGTCATGTCATGGCTCAGAACAGAATCCAGAACTGTAGAATACTGAGCACATTGTCCATCCACCTGTGTCTTCAAAGAGCAGTGTGTCTGCACTGTTTAGCACTAGTTTCTGGTGTACACACACAGTTTGGCACTGACTCCTGGTGTGTAATGACTGTTTGGCCCTGGCTCTTGGAGTACATGCACTGCTTAGCACTGGCTTCTGTGAGACTTGTAGTGAGCATGCCTGCCATGACTGTTTCTAAGCACCTGACATAATGTCACTGAGCAGAATTGAAGGCATCATTGACTTTGAGAGCCTCTGCTAGCTGACTGCAGCATACAACCACTCAGCCACTTTAGACAAAGCTCTATGGCTATTCAGTAATTTACCAGACCTTATTAGGCCATTTCAAATGAAACATACTACAACAGCTATAAGCAAACAGACCCTAGAGCATCTGCCATCTAAGAGCTCAAATGAAACCAGAGGTTGGATAGGGGAGGGGACACTGTGATGTAGGGTGGAGGGTGGGGGGAGACACTGTGATATGGGGTAGGAGATGGGAAGGGGCACTGTGATGTGGTGTGCATTGGGGTAGGGGGGTAACGTGATACCTACATCTCAGTTGGGGTTATGATATGATTGGGAGTTGGCTGTGTAAACATTTTCTTGGGAAAATCCAAGTGGATAAAGTCACTTGGGACTAGAAGAGCATAGCCTGAATTAGTTGGATCAAGAAATTCCCAGTGTATGTGCTGAATAGTCAGCACAGTCTCTTCTCCTTTTCATTCATGGAAACTGCACCATTCACAGTAGCCTCAAAAATATCTAGGAATAAACTGAACCAAAGTATAAAAGACATTTACAATGAAAAATTTAAGTTTTTAAAGAAAGAGATAAGAGGAAGATACCAGGAGATGGAAGGACCTCCTGTGCTCATGGACTGATAGAATTAATATTGTGAAAGTGACCATCCTAACCAAAAGCAGTCTATAGATTGAATTCAATGCCAATCAAAATCCCCATGACATTCTTCACAGAGCTAAAAAAACCATTCTAAAGTTCACATGGATGCACAAAAGACCCCAAATAGCCAAAGAATATTGAACACAAAGAGCAATGCTGGAGTGATCACCATACCAGATCTCAAGCTATACTACAGAGTTGTAGTCATAAAAACAGCATTACTGACACAAAAACAGACACATTGATCAATAGAACATAATAGAAGACCATACATGAGTACATGCAATTTCAGTATCAATTTCACCTGATATTTGACAAAGGTTCCAAGAACACACAATGGAGGAAAGACAACATATTCAACAAATAATGCTGGCAAAACTGGATCTCCACCTGTAGAAGAAAGAAATTGGACCCTTATCTTTCACCCTGCACAAAAGTCAACTCCAAATGGATCAAAGACCTCAATACAAAACCTAAAATTCTGAAAGTACTAGAAGAAAAGATAGGCATACCTACAAGATACAGGTGTAGGAAAGGACTCTCTAAATCAACATCACTTGCTCAGGCTTTAAGGTCAACAAACAACGAGTGGGAGCTCATTAAACTAAAATGCTTCTGTACAGCAAAAGAAACAAGGAAGTGAAGAGGAAACTGTTTTCTAATTTGGATTGTCCCTCTAGGTCTGTCACTTCCCTTTCCCACTTGTTAAGATACACTGTGTTTTACTCCCCAGATTATATAGTTTGGAGGAAAGCACTGTGTCATCAAAGAAGGGCCAGACTCAGGAGCTGATTTATTGCCTTTTAGCATGAGCAGTTGAAAGGGTATCTTAATGATATAATTTATCTCAGCCCCTGTTTTCTTCATATATGAAAAGAAAAATTGGTCTGTTTTGCAAGATTCTTTTAAGGATTTAAAATGATGTACTTAAAAGACAAAAATCCGTTCACAATGTACTAGGCTGTCCTTCTGCTGCCTATGATGGTGGTGATGGTGATGATGGTGACATTGATGATGATGATGATGATGATGATGGTGATTATGGTGGTGATGATGATGGTGGTAGTGGAGGTGTTAGTGATGATGGTGATTAGGAGGATGGTGGTGGTGGTGGTGATGACAGTGATGATGGTGGTGACAATGATTTTGGAATGGTGTTGATAGTGATGATGACAGTGGTGGTGATCATGATGGTCATGATGATGGTTATGATGCTGGTGATTGTGGCGTTGGTGGTGATAGTAGACGTGATTAGGTAGGAGATGGTGGTGATGATACATACATGACAGTATGCTGGTATTAGTGATGGAGTGGTAATGCTGATGGTGATGATGGGGAGCTCAGTAAGTACACTCAAGCCAGCTTCTCATTCCATCTTTTGGGGTTGAAATTAGCACATAAAATTTCCTAAAGTAAATTGCTATAACTCATTATATTATTAAGCATTGATACAATTAAATTGAATTCCTGAATGGTTTGGAAAGAACCTCCTCACCATAGTACCATCTTACTGATTCCTGATGTCAAGAGAATATCATTACATGGGGTGAGGTGCTGGTCCGCATTCCTTTCTGTCACAGTATTGGTACAACCCAGAATCCCCTAGTGGGGTTGGGAACCTTTTGCTTACCCTTCTCATCCCAAAGCAAGCCATGCCAGCACACAAATCTTGTGCAGGATAATGGGGTCTGCATTTGCAGGAGGAAACTCGTGGTACCAGGGTGTGCTGGATAGCTTTAGTGTCAACTTGACACCTGGGTTGAGGGAGCCTCAGTTGGGGAATTGCCTCTATTGGACTGGCCTGTGGCCATGCCTGAGTGGTGTCTTCTTGATGAGTGATGTGGGAGGGCCCAGCCCACTGTGGGTGGTGCCACCCCTGGGCAGGTGGGCCTGTGTTGCATAAGAAAGCAGGCTGAGCAGGGGCCAGGGAGCAAGCCAGTCAGCAGTGATTCTCCGTGGTCTGTGCTCCAGCTCCTGCCTCCAGGTTCCTTCCCTGAGTTCCTACCTTGGGCTCCCTGATGAACTGCAACCTGGGAGTTGTAAGCTAAATAAACCCTTTCCTCCCCAAGTTGGTAGTGGTCAGAGTATTTTGTCACAGCAATGAAGAACAAACTAAGACACAGGGCAACTGCAGTGCAGCTTCTTATTCAACCTGGAGATTTATTAGCTCGTCTTTCTTCCTCTCCCTTCCTTGGTCTGTTGTCATAATTTTATGAGGGGAGGAAGAAAGAAAGAAAGGAAACCCAACTGTCAGCAAAGAGATTCAGCTCTACAGTGAAAAATATGGTTTTTCAGGTAAAATGCAACCTAGTATTTACATATGCATCTTCTAGTGTTTTTAAAATGTTATTTTTTTTTTTTGCTTAGAATAAGAAACATTAAATAAGCAACCCAAGTGAAGGTTCAGATGGAGAAAGAAGGGCAATGTTTAGTATCTGTAGTCTGTGATCTACTTATGCCTTTTTACCGAATAATATTCTTTATACTTTCTGATGTGATTATATTGCATTTTCATGTCCTCTCACTACCTCATTTAAAAAGGAAAGTAACCACAATTTCAAACACCCACCTTTTATTGTTGATAAACTTTAGGACGGCTGAATCATGTCTTTGTTACTTACACACATTTCATTGGGAGCTGTGTGAATGTGTGTTGGTATGAGCATGCGTACACTCACACCCATACACTTCATCAACAATGATTCATTTCATTTAGGAGAAAATGTTCAAGAGGGTAATCTATCAGAATAACTTACTCCATGACAGTGCGTGCCTATGCCGCACACACCCTGTAATAGAAACCAGAGTGTTAAATGGGTGTTTTCGTTGGCTAGGAATGGCCCAGAATATCTTTCTTCTTGCAAAGATTAAATGATAAGGCACGATGATTGCTTATTGGTTCCAATTTATTTGCTGTCAACTGGTTTAGTCTGGTCAGACTTTACATTCTTCTCACACAGCCTGCTGGCCTTGTTGGGGATTCAGAAAACATTTTGAGACACAAATGTATGCCATCGTAAATTCTGGTAGATGTTTCTGGGGCTACACATCATTCAGTTCTACAACCATGAATAAAAAGTAAATACGACACATGCTAATTAGACATTTTAGCTCCTCTACTTCCCTCTCAATCATTTAGCATAGAAAGAAACCTTTTTCTTGGCCCAGAAATCTACCCTAAGCTTCAAGGGCCTCTAACCTTGTGTATTGAGACACAAGATAATTTGTGGTGAGTTACATTCCACATCATGTAGATTTTTCGTATTTTATTCTGCTATAAAATTCATAATTCATAAGTAAATCTATATTTCAAGCATCTTAAAATATCCATTGAGTGCTGTAGAGGATTTATGCCACAAAAATCCTATAACATGGTGTATATATTGCCAGTTGTCCAGGTCTGTTTTTATGTCTCTCAGGAGTATGTCACAATTTTCAATTTGCACATATAAGCATCAGACATGTCTTCATGTATATATATTTCCAATACTTACAGAAAGAGAAGAGTATATACATACACACACATTATTCTTTTTCACATCTTTGATATATAGTTTTCCATAATAACAAAGAGCAGCACATTTATTCATTATCTCTGGCCCTGTCTCAGAACATGATATTCTGAGAAATTTGTTTTGTCCAGTTGAATCCCTATGCTATGAATAGTGTGTGACACTTTATAATAATTCAAAATATGCCTGATCAATAGACATACATGTAAAGTAAGAATGCTCCCTCTTCACACTACCCCCCCTCCCAAAAGCATACCTGCTTTTCAATGAGTTCTTACACAGTGTCCTTATTGACCTGTACTGATCTTGAAGCATTTAAAAATGTCTACTTAATGCTACAGAAGATTTATGGTACCCAAATTCCCATAAC
Organism: Nannospalax galili; assembly: GCF_000622305.1. Lineage (NCBI taxonomy): Eukaryota > Metazoa > Chordata > Mammalia > Rodentia > Spalacidae > Nannospalax > Nannospalax galili. Next base: position 2,301,511 of record NW_008357518.1, on the reverse strand, counting down.
TGTTCACTAGCAGATATTCAAGCTTATTTTTATGTCTCTTCTGGTTATGTCCCAATTTTTAATTTCCACATGTAGGTACTGGAAATGTATGCATATGTGTGTATTATTAATCATACCTATTGAAATTAATGACGAGGAAATAAATTCTAGAGCAGAAAGTGAAACCTGGCATGTCACGAAGATGTACCAGAGACCATTGCTTTTCTTTCATCCTAGTTTAATGAACACCTTTCCGTGTTACCTGGCAGCTGGCAAACCTTTTCACCTGGATTCTTGGGAGAGGCTCGGAGAGCTGGAACCACAGGTCTTTGTTGTCCTTTGTTCTCCCCACATGCAGTTGGAGTCACTAAATCCTGGAGTTGTAACTAAGCATGGAGCATAGGCTGTATATCTTTCAGTGTATGTGACAAACAGCCCTTAATGAAGGGAAGACGGGTACTGCTTGGTGGTGATATGGGAGGAGGAGAGAAGTTGGTGCTAGAAACTGAGATAGACAACATTCAGATTACCTTTGAATCCCACTATCCAAGACTGAGCTCTGTTGCAGATTCTCTAGCCCCTTGCACAGGGACACTTTTGACCTTGGGTCTTAAATGTTTTCTCATGCAGTTGAACATCAGCCCACTCCTTTCTGTCTCCACCACATTGACAGGGCCAGCTGGCCAGCCCTCTGTCTCACTGTCTTTGTGTCCTGGGGATGGATGACCAATTGGCTAGAAGTGGAGCATGTGAAGAAACAGTGGGCCTCAGAGACAGTTCAGCCACTGGTGACAGGATCCCTCACCCATCTGCTGCTTGGCATAACTGTTCCTTCTAAGGCGTCAGCCTTTTGGCAGCTGTGCAGTCTTGGAAGAAAAAAAAAAAAAACTAATCCTGCTATTGCCTGGTAGACTGAGCCACCTAGTAGCCACCTAGTAGCTTTTCTCTCAAGAACCCCTGATGGGTAAAACACGGAGCATGCATCCTTGATGAACACCATCAAATTACTTCCAGGTGATGTAGACTTCACTTAGACCTGAATCTGGAGTCTTTTGTTCTTTAGAGAGAATGTAAAAATAGTTTTTCTTCTCACTCCTTGGAGTACAAACAAAATTAAAATAAAAGAGCAGGCGATGCTAAACCTGCTGTTTGTATTCCATCCTGACTTTTAACTAAGACAAACAATAGTGAATCGTTTATACCACTTTGAGATTTATTGGAGTTATGTCTGTGTGCTTGTAATAGACATAAACTGAACTGAAAGAGGAAAGCAATAATCCCCATTTGTCTTTATCTTATTGTGCTTACCAGAGCTACCCCTCAATACTGATTTTGCTTTTTCCGTTAAAAAACGTTTATTCCTGTTAATACTTGAAAGTGAGTTATTACATTTGGGAGAAAAGCATCACGTTATTTTTCTTTTTGTCTTTGCTAGTAACGTTACCTTGCTCTTCAAAAGTGCATCTTAAAGATGTGCTCCATCCACAGCACAGTGCCCGATTTAAAATGCATGTACTGGAGCGTTGAGTCTTCTGCGTTTTCATAGGAACATCTTTCCTGGTTTTGTAGCACCAAAGGAGCCCCAGTCCCTCGGTGTCTGCTTCCACTTTGCTCTTATTCCTGTGTTCATTTCCCACCATAATTTTTTACATATTAGGGTTTTAGAAAACCCTATCCATCCCATCAGCCTCTGTGTTCTTAAAGCAGAGCCACCTTGAGTTCTCTCATCCGTTGCCTCGTTGCTCTTGCAACCTCACAGGGCGATGTCCTTATCTACATCTTCAACACAGTCTTCCAAGCTTCAGATACATCCACCCAACCATCAAGTAGGCTTCTCTTGTGACTTGTTCACTGGAACTGAAGTAGAGCACGCTGCCTAGTGCGACCCCACTTCCTGTCCTGCTGTCACTGCGTGTATGAGTGACAACCTTCCCGACCATCCCTCTCACATCTCATTTCTAATTCCTTGGCTTTGTGTCTACTTATCTCTCAAACCTACTCCATTCTCAGCTGTGTTAGTTACTTCCATCACTGTGATAAAACACTTGACACAAATCAGGAAAGGCTTGTTTTAGTTCTTAGATTCCAAGGTTTTAGTCCCTGGTAAGTTGGCTACATTACTTCCATTGCTTCTAGGCTGGTGGCACAAGGCGGAACATGATAGTCATTTAAGATTCAAAGCATAGGGGCCAGAGAGATGGCTCAGTGGTTAAGAGCACTGACTGCTCTTGCAGAGGACCCGGATTCAATTCCCAGCACCCACATGGCAGCTACGAACCAACTTTGACTCCAGTTCTAGGGAATCTGAAGCCCTCTTCTGACCTCCGTGACATTGCACGGCATGGGTGCACTCACATGCAGGCAATACACTCATACACATAAAATAAAAATAATAAATAAAATATTTAAAAATAAAAAAAGATTCAAAGCATAGTACCAACCTTACAGTTCAAACTCTTGTTTTGCTTCTCTTTTTATTTTATTTTATTTTATTGAAATTATGCATCCTATCTTAACTACCTTACCCACCTCTAGGCAGACACTCTCCAGTCAGTTCCCCTCCACAGTCATTCCAGAGTTGCCCAAGATGTACTCTAGTTTTTTGTTTTTTTGGGTTTTTTTTTTGCTTATAAAATGCTTCAAGGGTTCTGTATCATGGGAAACCATGGCCAGGGGATGGACAGCAGCTGCTCACATTGTATCAATAGTTGGGAGTTAGAGAGTGACAAATGCTTATGCTCAGCAAGCTTTTTTCCATTTGATGCAATCCAGGACCCCAGCTCATAAAAGGTTCTGCCCACTTTAACCTGACCTAGAAAATCCCTCAAAGATGTGCCCAAACAATTATCTCCACAGTGATTCCAGGTCCTGTCACGGTCACAATCATTAGAAGTTATCACAATCCCACCCCTTGTCAACTTAACACTCAAATGTATCACTTCTAAGCCACAATCTTCCCCCACCCTTGCCTATGGAGGGCCATTTCATAATGCCAAATAGAGTTCAATTTCAAAGGTTCTCATAATCTTAAATAGTTCTAACACTGTTTACAAGTCCCAAAGTCCATGTTTCTTCTGAGACTCACAATAGTCACTGTAAACTCCTATAAAATAAAAAGTTAAATAACTTCAATATACAATGAGTGACAATAAGTATTCCTATTCCAAAGAGAGAAATGGGGGATAACAAGGGAAGATTGCAACAAAGCAAGTCTGAACTCTAACAGAGCAAATCCTGCAGCTCCATGTCTGGGCTTGGGAACTCATGATGGGATCATCTGAGCTCCATACTGGGCAGCCCTGCCCTCCAGTTCTGTCACCTACAGCCACATAGCCTCTCATTTGGACAGACTCCACTCCATGCTTACAGGTTTCCTCAGCAGATAGCTCATGGTTCTGCCATCTCCAGTATCCTGTGCTCTCAGCTGCAACTTGGGTTTTAAATTCACAGCTTCACACAGGGGCCTCTCAAGGTCACTCATGGAATCTAAACCTAACACACAGCCTAGCCTAGGGGGCTCTTGGGAACTGTGGTGCAAGACTGAGTGACCCCTGGCTTCCTCCCTCCCTCCGTCCCTCTCTCTCTCTCTCTCTCTCTCTCTCTCTCTCTCTCTCTCTCTCTCTCTCTTTCTTTCTTTCTTTCTCTTTCTTTCTTTCTTTCTTTCTTTCTTTCTTTCTTTCTTTCTTTTGTCTCAATGTACTGCCCTGGATAGCTTGGGACTCACTATGCCAATCAGGCTGGCCTTGAACTCAGAGATTCACCTCCCTCTGTCTCCCAAGTGCCCTCAATCTTATGTCTTTCATGCTTAGGGAACCAGCACTGTGTGGATGATGGCCAATACTGCCACTGTCTCCTGCCAGCTTGGGATGGAGTTTGGCCCCTTTGGACCACAGTTGCAACTGTAATTGTGCTGACTAAGGAGAAGCACAACTTTTCAGGAACAGAGAACCCTGTAAGTCTCAATCTCATTTCAGGCTCTCTTCTTTCAAATGAATTTGCAGTTTTATCCATGCAAGCCTTTTATGGGTGGAGTCTTGATTTCAGGGCACCTTTCCTACTGTCCCGGTAAAATGAGGTATCTCTTGAACAATTACAGATGTTTGTCCTCTGTACTCTCCTTGTCTGCAGTTTTTAAACTTACTAACACAACTGGCCTCACCAAACCTTATGATTTTCTTACCTTTTGACTCTTACTATAGTTCTGAATGTGAGTACTGGCAACCATTATGTCACAGTTTCAATGTTATCTTGAAATTTCCTCCACCAAAGAAATTAGCCTATCCTTGAGACAGCCTAGAGTCATTTGACTCTCATTTGAGGACCTTCACAGATTAGACTTGCCCGTGGCCATGTCTGTGAGAGATTGTCTTCATTAATGACTGATATAGAAGGACTCAGCCCACTCTAGGCAGCACCATCCACAGGCAAGTAGGCCTGGGCTGTATAAGAAAGCTAGTTGAGCATGAGCCAAGGAGCGATCAAATAAACAACATTTCTCCTTCAGTTCCTGCCCTGGCATCCATCAGCGATGGACTACAACCTGGAAGTATGCGCCAAATAAACCCTGTCCTCCTCTAAGTTGCTTTTGATCACAGAGTTTGTCACAACAAAAGAAAACAAACTAGAACATAGCTCATTACTTTTAAATTCTGTCTCGGGAAAGTTCTCAGGACAGAATACATGCATATTCTTTGCTAGCAAGTGGCAGGAATGTCTTCTAGCCATGTCCCGGCAGCCCTGTTCACCTCTGGAAGCTTATGAGCTAGGTCTCCATGCTCTGCATTTCTTTCAGCATTTTGGTTTTCCAAATTCCCGCTGGAATGGCCCACTAAGTTCTGCTTACAACATTCTAGGGCTTTTCTCACTCACAGCTCCAAACGTCTCCAACATTTCCTTCTGCAAACCAGTTCCAAAGGCATAAGCGCCATGTGGTCAAGTTTATCACAGCAATGAATGCCCTCCCAGTTGTCCTGCTATGATAACATACACTGACAAAATGAGGTAAGGATGAAAAGGGTTATTTTTTCTTTCAGTCTGAAGGAAGTCCACAGTGGTAGGGAAGACATGGCAGCAGAAACATGAGATTCCTGGTCATACTGCATCTGCTGTCAGGAAGCAGAGTGATGAATGCTGGTGGTCAGCTCACTTCCTCCTTTTTATTCAGTGTAGGGTCCAGGAATTGTGCTTCCTATAGTTATTATCGGTCTTTCTACCTCAAATAATCTAATCTTGATAACCCTTTGCTACCATGCCCAATAGGCCTGCCTGCTATGTGCTCCTAGATCCTGTCAAGTTGACAACCATCATAATAGGAAAGTCTTTTATGATTTGATCCATGTCTGCTTTTATCAAGTTGATCATTACTCAACTAATGTTTGATACTCCAAGCACACTAAGCTTCCTGTGGTTTTCTTATGGATGTTGTTTTCTGAGAAATAATCCTGATACAGTTGTATGTAGCTTCCACATACCTTGTAATCCAGGTTATCCCAGAAATCTCAGAAGAGAAAATCTTATACATCAAATCAACACCTAGATCACTGTTCAATAACTTAAGTGAACGTACAGTAAGAATAAAGGGGGACATGGCTAAATCAACTTTGATAGGAGAGGCTATGAACAGCCAGAAAGGCCACCCCCTGACTGTAGTCATGGGTCACTGACAATGTGCTTAAGAGGAGGAGCCCTATAGAAATTATTTTAGGCCCTGTGCTTCCTCTATTAGAAGGCAGGTTCCCTGGCTGTCTCTGTCTCAGCTCATAACAATCCTCAACAGCCACCATGATCTTTATTTTGCTTAAATTAATCATAGGTGGAGACCAAATGGGAACACAGTAAGTATCACTACTCAGAGGTTCTAACTTAGGACGACAGAGATTTTATCCCACAAGTCACAAAATCATTTTTATCCCCAAAGTCCTGGCACCTGTGTTTGGTGCTTGCATTCTTCATTTTCATCTTACTTTTTTGTTGATATGATAGAATGCTATGACCAGAAACCACTTAGGAAAGAAGGTTTATCCAATCATGGTTGGGGGGCATGGCAGCAAACAGCAGATGCAGGGAGATGAGAGATCACATCTCAACTGCAGAGAGGAAGCAGAGCGTGAACTGGGCGTGGGGTAAAGCTACAGATTCTCCAAGCCTGCTCCCAGTGATGAACTTGCTCCAGCAGGACCGCATCTCCTAAACTTCCCCCAACAGCACAGCCAATTGTTCAAATACCTGAGCCTATGGGAGACATTGTTCATTCCAGCTGCCACACAGTCTGAGCAATGCTGTCTTTGTTGAAAGGTATTTTGTTTTTCTATGTTTTGTACCTCCCTAACGATCCTCTTTGTGAGTCTGTGGTATATAAACTCACTGTGCATATTTCCTATGCATTTTCTCTCTTGTAAACTATCAGGTGACTACAATTTATGCCCATTGTTCATTTATGAGCTTATCTAACCTCTGACTCTATCTCCTGTTCAGAATAGAATTGAGTATTCTCAAGTCTTGAATGCAAATGCACATACCAGTTATACCATCTGCACTCTCTGCCAACAGGGCTGAGCTCCTTCATCCTATTGGGTCTCTCTTAACTCATTTATAATGCCATAACAGAATCCCTGAGACTGGGCAATTGAAAATGACGACAGACTCACTGGTTCACAGCTCTGGGGCTGCAGAGTCCACTGTCAAGGTCCTGGCCTCTAACAAGGACCTTCTTGCTACATCATCGTGTGGTTAAATATTCAGGACAAGAAGGAGCGTCAGGGTGTAAAACTTACCCTTTACTAAGGACATTAATCCCACCCATGAGTGTTGAACTCTCATAACCTAGTCACCTCTTTAAAGTCCCACTACATAATGGTGCTACAGTGTCAGTCAAGTTTCAACGTGAGCTTGGAAGGGAATGGGCATTCAAATCATAAGACCATCTACCTGGCTTTGTTCTAATGGGCTTGCTTTATTTACTTTTAGGATCTGATTCTAGCACTCCGGGGAGCCTTTCTTGACACTGACAGTTAGGGCCTAAAGTCTAGAGACGGTGTGTCCCTTCTGTACACCTGCTGTAGTATGTAATCACACTTTACCATAACTTCAGGCTTACTGTTTCTTTTGCTCATAGCACTCTGGGAATAGCTTTGGTAGACATTTTGTTAGGATCTTTTATCTTTTGTTGTTTTGAGTCATCCCTAGCTGAGTTGTGCTTTTATTATCTGGGGTTACAGTTTGGTAATGAATGACGTTTATCTATATATTTTTTTCACTCCTAGTTGCTCAGGTGGCGTCAGCTCATTATATGTCATCACTGTGCCATCTCATCAAGCCTTGGGAATTTTTACTTAATATCAACCCTGATGTCTAATTTTTCCATGTCCACTCACTTCCCAAATCGATATTTATCGCCTATTATATGAACATGAAAGACTTCTGTTCTTTGTACGGTCTTTTATCAACCCAGAACAGATCTAGATATTACCTCAACCTGATTCATTATTTTTTAATAATATTCTTATTGATTCCTTGAAATTTTCATACAATGTATTTGATACTTAACACTCTCCCATCTTCTCTCAGATCCAACTTACCTTCCACTTCATGTTCTTTCCTTATTAAGCCTATCAAGTGCAGTTTGTCCTCCCCAGATGCTCTTGTGTATGGGTCCATTCATTGGAGCATGATCAACATATTTAACATCACACCCTCAAAAAACCTGATTTTTCCTTTCCCAGAAGCAATCATTTACCAAAAGCTCCTCAGTGAGGGCTGGGATTCAGTGCCCAACTTCCCCTCCATGCTGGGATTTTGTCTGACTTGCACTTGCACAGGTCTTGTGCATGATGTCACAACTATTGTGCAACTACCCTTTTGTATACAGATAACACTCTTCCATTGTGTTCACCCACAAACTCTGGCTCTTTTAATATTTACTGATTCATTATTGATTCTTTTGTGTTTTCTAGCACTGGGCAGATAGGATAGGATTAACAGCATTTTTCAGTTGATTCGACTATTTTCTTTTTAAAAATTTTATTTATTTTTTTAATTTTATGTGTATGCATGCATTGCCTGAATGTAGGTAAGTGCACCCATGTAGTGCAATGCCTGTGGAGGACAGAAGAGGCCATCAGATCCCCTGGAACTAGAGTTACAGAGAGTTGTTAGCTGCCCTGTAGGTGCTGGGATTCAAACCTGGGTCTTCTGCAAGAACAACCAGTGTTCTTAACCACTGAGCCATCTCTCCAGCCCCATGATAGTCTTTATATATGTGTGTGTGTATGTGTGTGTGTGTGTGTGTATGTGTATAATTGATTTCCCTGAAAAATACTGAATTCCTAACCCTGAGGCCTGTGAATGGATCTCATTTGGAAATAGATCTATGCACATGTCATCAAGTTGACATGAGATCATTAGGCTTGGCTCTCACTCAGCAGGACTGGTGTTCTAACAAGAAGAGGCAGAGAAAGAAGATGTCAAAGACAGTTTCAGAGGTGGGAGGGATAAGCCTGGAAGCCAGGGAACCTTAGTCTAGCAGCCACCAGCATCCATGGCAGGGTACAGACCTTTGGAGCAGGAGGGTTCTTGAGGACGCCTGAGTTTTCACCTCTGGCATTCTCACTCAGGAGATGTGGAACTTCTGTGTTTGAAGCCTTTTCTTTCGTGGCACTGAGTTACACCCTTAGATCACTAGTACAAGCTGATAATAAGGAGGCTAGTGAGAGCCTATAAGAAAAACAAGGTTCAGTGTCACCAAAGTTAACATGACTAGATTTCAAAACTTTTATTCAGGCAACAGCCTTTTATTTCAAAATACAACACTGTGACCTGACGTTCACCTATCCATCAGGATGCTAATGTAAGTTAGCTCATATTCTTTTCTGTAGGGTCCTAAGAAAATTTTAGAAGTGTGCCTGTTCTTTCTTTCCAACGTCAAGAGTTATTATTAAATTTCATTTTCTAGTCTTTAATTATTACCTGTATTCAAATGTCAAGCAGGGAGTATTAAAGGACCCAAACCTAGGAAGGCACAGTGCTGTCTGTTTGGAGGATGTGGTTTGCCATATACTAGGACTCAAGCAATAAGGCTTAGCTGGCATGTTACCATGCTGCAGAGTTGCTATGGCAACATGAAACCAATGAATGAACTACCTCCCAGAGACAGGGCTGTGAGTAATTGTGAAATTGATTCAGTTGTACACAGGAATACATTCAAGCCCATTTTGTCAGGATAAAATTTCTGGTAGGAAACCATATTTTTAAATACTTAGATGTGATGAACATGACTTTAAATATTTGCCTTGGATATTTTAGTAAAATGGTATTTGAAAATTCAGTGTACTGTGTTAATTGTCTGCTGCGTTCTGTGTTTTCTACTTTGTACTTATTTCAGATAACACTCATTTTGTTTCCATTTATTTAAATTTGGATATCTAATGTAGATTTTTACACTTGAGATTAATATTTTACAGTAACTGCCTTTGAAGTTAAACTGCTCTTGGGGATTATTTAGGATTAATATGTTTAGAGCCATGACATTTTAAGGACTATAAATTGAAATTGTTCTGTGCAGACATTTATTTCAATGTAACATTTGTAAATTATATTTTTCATTGTGTAATGTCAAATATTACAAGTAGAATAAGTCATAGAAAAGCAAAGATTTTAATGTTTTAGAACTTAAGACAGTTGTGAGTATCCTTCATGAAAATGATTTATTTGCATAGTATGATTTTGTGCTAGCGCTTATCTTTAGGACCCAGTTATCACAGAGAATTACTCTAAGCACAGAGTCTGCCTTGAAGGTGTTAAATGTAATTCTGTAAGATAAACTGGTGATTTGGGAGAATCTGATAAAATGGGAGAAGTTTGCTTCCTGTGTTTTTTCACTCATGCACATACACAAGGCTTTGTCTACCCTGGAAGCTTCCCACACTGAAGGTCAGGGAAAGGTCTACCTGAGGCATACTAATTGCTGAATCCTTCTCTCTGATATTCAGTGCAGCTCATGTTAGCAGAATGCACTTATCAGGCACACTCAGTTTGCAATGAGAGCATGTCTCATCTCCAGGGACCCCCACACACTAAGGGCTGTCGACTTTCCCATTAGTTCAACTTGAAGAACAGAAGAGCATGACTTGTTTGCATAACAGAAACCAATATTTGCTCTCTTTTATTCTCCTGGCATAGACTGCCAAGGGCAATGTTTGCCAGACTCTGGCAGTTTCCTTGCTGACAATGCATTTCTTCTTTGGCTGTTGAATGGAATGCTCTGAACCAAAGCATGCCTGGTCTGCTCACAGCAAAGCCCTTCATGTTTCCTATGAAACAGTACACAGGCTTTGCACTAAATCCGAGGCAGGGTACTATAAAACGTGTTCATTTTTGTTGATACTCTGGCCATGTATACATTCAAATAATGTAAATTAAATCTGACTTTACACTCAATAACACATGGATCTATTGGCATCAAGAGCAATTACCTATATCTTATTTGTAAGCCACTGGACCTAAATAAGTTGACCTGTTCAAGCAAGTGTGTCAAATGACTCTATAGCCTACACCGTCACCTTCGGAATGATCACATATTTTTATAAATGAAAACTGTAAGCCTATTCAAATAGAATTTCAGAAGAGAGGGAAAATATTTCTAAACACAGCATTTCTCCACCTATGAGTTTTATGAATTCATTAATATTATGAGTTTTGACTCTGAATTAACTAGACATTCCAATTATTCTGGCCTGAATGACATAAGGTACCTGTCTGGGTTATCTTGGGCTGGTATAGCCATCCTTGGGTGGCTTGTAAGCAACAGGGACTTGCTTCCCACTGCTCTGGAGGTGATGAGTCTGGAGGTGATACGGCTGCTGGACTGCTGGATGTAGAAGCCACCATCTCAGCTTGGGCTCCCAAGCAGCAGGGGGGCGAGAGGGCTCCCTAGGGCTTCTCCAGTGAAGGCACTAATCTTAATCCATCTAATCTCCTCCCTTGTCACCTAATCAATTTCCAAAGGCTCTACCTCCAAATACTGTCACACTGATTTTGAGGATTTCAACACAAAAGAGGGTGCATTTAGTTCCTCGAGAATTCTATCAGAAAACAGAATAAAAGTTAGGAAGAGTCAAAAAGGGAATGATACCTTTTAAAATCACTGTCTCATTCACATGCACATCCTTAGATGCAGATTTTAAGGGTGCTCTGTTGATATAATAGAGTTCTTTTTCTAGGAAGCTTACTGCCATGCAGTAATACTGCTTAGAGTATTTGCATTTAATATTGTTTCATGCACAATTAAAGTATTTTGACGAACATAGATGTGCAGGAATATGTGTATGAGCTGCTAATACTTCATGGATGTTTATAACAGGTCTGGAGTCAGTGCAGGCATTGATAACCCTGTCAATTAGTGATATTTAGACCATTGTGCATTTCTGTAACATCTAGCTATTGGTTTGGGATCTCTTTTCAGTTGCATATACCTCGAGTTTACATGACTAATTAAAAGTGGTGTGGGCTGTGTACTTCTCATAGGCACTGAACACGTATGTTTACCTGTATTTTTTTTTTTTTTTTTGTCTTTTTGAGACAGGGTTTCCCTGTAGACCCATCTGACCTGAAACTCACTATGTAGACCAGGCTGGCCTTGAACTCACTGAGTGCCTGGCTTAACTGTATTTTTTTTAAAAAGCTCATTTTCACTGACAGCTAAAAAAAATAAACTTAGGATGCAACTGAGGGATTTATTTTTATTGAAAGATAAAACATTATGATTTTATATATGTGACTGCAGCATATTTAATCCAGAAAATTTTAGTCACAAAACAATTCTGTCTATAGTAACAGCAATAAAAAAATAAAAACAGACAAAACCTGGACACTTTGGGAACACTACATATGTTTGGGATTCAGTGTAGCTCTGTTCACTTGCATCATTAGATGATTCTTGAAAACATCTTATAATGTGGCAATATTATGCTCATTTTACTTTTTATTTATTTTAAAAATTATTATGTTTATTAATTTAGTTAGTGTGTGTATGTGGGGCAGCACATGCCACATACATATGAGCATGCCATGGCATACTTATGGAGGTCCTAGAACACCTTGAGAGACTCACTTCTCTACTTCCACCATGTGGGTCCTAGTGACTAAACTCAAGTTTTCAGGCTTGGTAGCAAGTACCTTAACACACTGAGCCATCTTGTGACCCTCATCCCCTTTTAGAGATGAGCAAATTGAATGTGAGGCCTCACAGCATATTTTAATCTTAACACCAGGAAATAGCACCTCTGGGATTCAGGCTTCTTCCAAATTGTAAGCTCCGCGTACTGTGCTGATGAGATAAGTGTTTAATGGAGTGGTTACTTCATAAATAAACATCTCACAGAGGTATGTATACATTGGGAAAATTATGTTCAATTAAAACACCTTCTGTATCTGTAGGCAATTAGCAAAGGTTGGGGTTAAGAACAAACTATTCAGTAAAGCTATTCTAAGGAGGTCTGAGGTAACAGTGATATGTTATTGTGATTTTGTTTTTTTATATTAACAAGTTTGGGATAAATCCAAATCACATTATTGTGGTTTTAATTGCTTACTTATAAGGTGGAAAATATATAACAAGGCAAGTTTGTGCTATAGTTTCCATATTTTTCCTTAGGGCTCTAAAAAATACTTTGGTGACCGAATCTGTGGGAGCTGCAGAGGTCCAGGAACTGGTTAAGCATAAGAGGACCCAGGGAAGATGAGAGCCAGGGTATCAGAGGAGTGCTTGGGACTGAGGATTAGCCCAGGGACCGAGGAGAGAAAAAAATCATCAGGGTTTGTGAGCTGCTGAGACTAGAAAAGCCAAAATATGGGATCTCAAATCTGGGAAGAAATGTAGATATTCATGTCATGATAGTGACACTGATTCTAGAAGTTTCCACAGTATCCGTAACTCAGCATAAGTGCTGGAAGGAATTAAAATGTAAGGTTTTTGTTAGTTGTATACTAAACATTGTCCAGTGAATTGTCTCATGGGGCTGGAGAGATGGCTCAGTGGTTAAGAGCACTGGGTGCTCTTGCAGAGGACCTAAGTTTGGTTCCCAACATGCACATGGAGGCTAACAACCATCCATAATTTCAGTTCCAGCACATCCAATGCCCTCTTCTGACCTCTGTGGGCACTGCACACATGTGGTGCATGTATACACATGCAGGCAATACACTCATACATACATATATATATATAATTTAAAAAAATAAGGGCTGGCAAGAAAGCTCAGTGGTTAAGAGTACTATCTGCTCTTGCACCGGACCCAGGTTCAATTCCCAACACTCACATGGAAGCTAACAACCACCTGTAACTACAGTTCTAGTGCCTCCAATACCTTCTTATGTCCTTTGTAGGCATTGCACTACATGGGTACACTTGGACAAATACAACCAATATACTCATAATACATAAAATAAAAATAATAAAGTATTTTACAAAAGAAATAAAGATTTTTAAAAACTGACACATGTTCAGGACAGGGAACCATAAGTACACAGGTGCTGGTTGGCAGCCTTTAGCCTATGCACCATGTGTTGCTGTGTACTGTGTCCACTGGCAGCTCATAGCAAAGCCTAGTACTGAATCAGGAGTTTCACAGGCTTGAAAGCAATGCAGGCAGGCCAGTTCCTACACATGTCTGCACATGAGTCTTCATGACTTTGACTAGAGGAAAGTTCTGAATGAGCACTTGATGACTCCACGCCTGTGCCAGCGTCTCCCTGTGGTCCTAGGTTGAGCTCCACCAACACTGATACTTCCTGTGGCCTGTTAGTCTCTGTCTACCCATTAGCTATTTGATACAATCTGTATCTTTTAAATAACTGAAAATATAAGCAACATTTGTTTTATTTTGAAGAAAAATATGATTAAAAATTCAGCCTCAGGGGCTTTAGTAGGTGGAAAAGAATAATATTCTTTAAAATGTTACTTTAAATTTGGGCACATTTAAATATATCTATGACAAGAGTCATAGACGTTTTAAAAATTGACAGGTGTGGAGGCTGGAGAGATGGCTCAGTGGTTAAGAACACTGGCTGTTCTTGCAGAAGACTTAAGTTCTAATTCCAGCACCCACATGGCAGCTAATAACTCCAGTTCCAGGGAATCCAATGGCCTCTTCTGGCCTCCACAGGGATTGCACTACATGGGTGCACTTACCTACATGCAGGCAATACACGCATGCACATAAAATAAAATAAAAAATAAAATATTAAAAAAATTAACGGGTGTGATTTGTATAGGTAGTGCATGGTATTTACATGTTTATGTTCTTTGACTGAATTATGAACTGCAAATTAATATTTTCATGTTAGCGATGGGAATCCGGAAGACCAGGGATGGACTAGAGGTAGACTCTGTAAAGGAAATAAAGTGGAATGAGGAGTTATTGTAGCCTAGGGGCACAGGAGGCTATAACAGTGTGTCTGTTCTTAGTACCCTACATCTCCAACTCAGAGTGGTGTAGCAGCTCCTCAGATTATAGTCTTATCTTCACCCCATACCCCATTTCACCCCATTTATTCTCATAGAAGCAAACTGGTAACTACAGAGTCACCCATGGTTTTGAAAGGGCAGGTTGTAGGTTTTTCGTGGACCCTGTACCTGTCAGTAGATATTTCCCCTGTTGTCCTCCCTGGCTTGTGGCTCCTTCATGTCAGTGTTCAGTGCTCTGTAGTTCCAGACAGTTTCGAAGTGCGCAAAGCTCTACTGGTAGCTGAAAACAGTCAACGTTCCATTAACTTCTCTCATGGTGAACTAGGGGATAGTGTAGTTGCCAGAGCCTGCATTGTTGAGTTCAAGGGCCTACAGTTTCCTAGATGAAGAATGATCAATGGGTTTCGCAATTCTCACTTGATCCATTATGCAGCCCAGAGTACATGTTTCCTTGCCACTAGACAGAACATCTGACAAGCCTGGTCAGCTTTGATTAACACTTAGGCATCAGAAAGAACTTGACAGCTTTAATTCACAATAGGGTTTTAAAAAATGTTTTAGTTGTTATTTTTATTTTATGTGTATGAGTGTATTGCCTGCATGTATGTGAGTGTACCCATGTCATGCAATGCCACAGAGGTCAGAAGAGGGCTTCGATTTCCCAGGAACTGGGAAATGCTGCTATGTGGGTGCTAGGAATCGAACCCAGTCATGCAATGCCACAGAGGTCAGAAGAGGGCTTCGATTTCCCAGGAACTGGAATTAAGGACGGTTTGTAGCTGCTATGTGGGTGCTAGGAATCGAACCCGGGTCCTCGGTAAGAGCGGTCAGTGCTCTTAACTGCTGAGCCATCTCTCCAGCCCCCTACAATAGGGTTTTAACTCAATAACTTCAAACAACCATTGTCAAAATGTCTTCAAGACCTCTAAGCTGGTCTAAAGTTAAAATCTTCCCAGAACTGGGACTCTGATAATAGTTGTAATGCACAGAGGCAGAGGCCTTAAGAGAAGATTCTTTTTTAACAATCATATATTTTACTAAAAATCTACCCACTTGTTATACATCATTTCTAATCACAACAGGTTCAGAATCAGGTCAGGCTATTAAAAGAAGGCTGGATAGAAGAATCCTCATTTGACTGATTTATTTTTTTTTGTAAGGTGTGCTCACACATTCTGTGTTTAAAATTATCCCTATCATAGAGCAAGCACCCACAGGCTCATGGATGGCCTCTGCCTACTCTCAGGGCCCTTCATAATCTTCATAATCTTAACACTTTGAGTAGCCCTACAGGTCCATGCTTCAAGGCATTTGATTCAGCTCTAGTGATGGGCAGGATGTGGAGTTTGTGCACCCTGAGTCTGAATAAATTTCACTCTCAGAATGGGAGTTTTCATCTCAGCTACTGTAGTTTTGTGAATGCAGATTGCCATGTCTCTGGAAAGATGGCAGCCACAGCACCTGTTGATTCCCCTGAGAAACACTAGGGCCTAGGGACACAGGATGTTGTCCATAGTCATACTGAAGATATAGTGATCAATAATACTGTGTTATGCTGTGAACCCAGATGTCTGTAAGGGCAAAATGTGAAGTGAAAAGCAACAGTGATTTAAGCAATTCACTGGTGGTTATAGGGTATAAAATATGAGAATCTACATTGACTGAAAAATTGAATTTTCCTTTTCTCAAGACTGTAGCCAGATTTTATTTCAGTAATGGGACCTCCTGCTACTCTGTTGTTGTCTGGGAATAGTGAGGAAGCCTTGCACATAAGTGTGGCCCTCCCATGTTCTATAAGTGGCCTCCAGGCAGAGTTATCGCTCAGATAAGAGGCAGACTCGTAGCTAGTTGTGGAGACAGACGGTCTCCTCTAGCCAGTGGGCAGATTGATTTCTGGTCTACAGAATGTGGCTCATAAGAGGACTCTCCTGATGTTGTGGGGTTGTACTGAGAAGTACATGGAAGTTCTCTGGCTCAGACTCTGACACAGTGTCCTTCATCCGGCTGTTATGCACCCACCATCCTGTTCCCTCCACTACTTGGAGCTCCACTCCCAACTCCTGTGCAAATGTTAACTCTGCTCTATGCATCATGTTCTTGCCCATGACCCACTTTCCCTGTGAACCCTTCCACACCTACTGTGTGCTTTTGTCATTCTTAAGCCTCTTAAAAATGTGTATCTCCACCCTGTGGTGCTAAAGCTAGGCAGAGACCCTTGCACTGCTCTGTGTGCCCTGGGACTGTCTTGATTACCACCATCCTAACATTAGTAAGATGACCAAGCAGTCTTCCCTAAATAAAGTATTTAATAAAATATATTCAATGATTAATTCATTGAAAAACTATATATTCTCTAAAGCAATTCTAAGACTTCCATATACATCTTTACCACATATATTCTGATCATCTAACTGTGTTTTGATTCTACAAGTGGAGTTTATTTGAATGGCTTAATATTAGAGATAACTAGCCCAGCTGGTCACTTTCCTTAAATTTCTTGTCACTAAGAAAGTGTGGATTTTGTACCACTGACTTTTGAATGGGAGACTCAATTTTCCAATACACCTGGAAAGTTATCTTCTCCATATTAAGTGGTTTTTATCCTTTGAGATTATGTTAATGATGTGCAGTCACCAATGCCAGGCTGGGCTTTGAGGTAAATAAATATCTGATTTGATATTTATCTGACAAGTCAGTGCTGTGTGGTCAGAGTTTGTGTATTTGCAAGCTTTTCCCACGTTTAACTCAACAATTAGGAATGTTATGTAAACTGCCATTTGGACAACTGAAAATTGATGAGAACCTTGTCTACACAGTGAACTATGTGATTGCAGACCATCTCACAGCTGGAATCATTATACAAAACAAAGAATCAAGGTATCTGCAGATAGCCTGCCCAGTCAAACACTTTGAGATAAACAATGGTGGTTTAGGAGAGTGTTTCTCTACATGAGGCCCACAGGGCATGAGCCTGTGTCTTTCTGTATGGTTGGCCTTGGGTGTTTGTGAAATGTCTCCTTTTTAGGAGAGTGGATGCCCTGCTTCCCACGGCTCCTAAACTTCTGTTACTGTCTCAGCTTCCCTGGTAAGACTTGCTGAAGAGAGTCTAAGGTGGGCTGATGTGGACCATATTTCACAGTTCAGAACATGGGACCACTGCTTCAAATAGACAGCAGTGAGCACGGGGGCAGCTGCATGTCCCCAGATCCTGTTTCCCTGATGTGGTGGCACGCTCATAATTATAGACTGTGGAGATCAAAATAATTATTGGGTATTTGTGTCTAGCTTGCACATGTATTTTGTTATTCAAACATCAGAACATTGTAAACAACTTGCTGAAAAATTGTCATCTTATTAAAATGCCCTCTTTATGACTTATGAGGAATTCAAAACAGGTTAATGATATGGTTTTATACTTAATTGTGTTTAAAAACAGAAGGCAGAGGTAGACAGGCTCACCTGCATTGCTTTGAGCACAATTCTGTATGTATGATCCTCATCTGTGGCATCTATGTGGCATAAAAAGGCATTTTATCAAAAATGATAAAAGATTGTTGCCTGCATGTTGTGAGTCAATTTCAATCACCTTCACATTGCACTCTAATGCACGCTCAAGCAAAAAAAAAAGCCTTAGATAACATCTGCAATGTAGATACTTCTATTCAGAGGATAAAAGATATTATACGGGTCTATTCAAAATTGAAGGATGAATGCTGTCATGTCTCTAGGCATTGTTTCATAGTCTCATGCAGATGCAAGGTTTGGACTATTATATACATACATGTATGAAATATTATATACATGTCCTTTCTAAAATTGCATGATTTATTTCAAATGACAACACTTGCCTTGCAGTTCTTTCTGGTGGCAATATACTATAATAAATTGTTTCTGTTTGGGGGTTTTCTGTATGCAAAGAATTAGCTTCCTTTTTCTCACCCCAGGACACACACCCTGCATTCCCACTCTGGCACACTGCAAAGCTTCCCCCAGACTCCAGAGGCCACAGCTATTCCCCTAGTTGCTGCAGGTGTAAAACCCACTGACACATTGTGTTTCTTTCTTGCCTTTCGGCCTGTGGCATCTGATGATCACTCAGTGCAATGCAGTAACTGGTACAATTTTGTCTACGGCAGACACAACCATCATGTATCCTTTCCTGGCCCTCCATCTCCTGCCCACTCCATCTCATCATGGTACAGAAGGGCTGCTTGTAGTGGTACCTTCTACCTTCTTACCTTGCGTGGACTCTTTCACCAGGGGATGTAAAAGGGCAGGCAGCAGCAGGTTCATATTTGGGGAGATGTACTAATGGTAAAGAGAACTGTGCCTGGATGCCACTAAACTCAAAAGCTTGACTCAGATATTCTTGATTGCTGAACAGCCCTCAGAAGCCTCATGCTTCCACATCTCCAATGTAATAGAGAAGCTTCATGCTTCCAGATCTCCATCTGTAATGCTTAGAAATGGAGTATCAAATTTGTTAGGAAGCATTGTGGAAGAATGTACAAGGGTGATAGGGACCAGACAGAAATGTAGCAGCTGTAACACTGCCTGGTGGAGCTGCGTCATGCAGGTAGATGAGGTCCTCAAAAGCACTGGAGCATCCGGAGAGGTATTTGACCCAGTAACCCACACCCTGTGCACTCACTTGCAGTTAGGCATGCTTGTCCTTATCAGTGTGGGAGTAGCAGGGATCATCTGCTTGGAGCTCTGGGAGGCTTTCTACTGACCAACATTGCTTGGGGACGACCTTCTTAACCAAGGTTAGGAGATGGTATGGAGGAGTCAGCACTCTGCCAATGCAGCTACAACCATGGTAAAAATATCTAAAATTTACACCTGTTTTGAATATATACATTTTCTTGCTGCTATTCTCTGAACAATACTGTAAGTGATTTACATATAATTTGATTTATTTATTATTTTTAGTTTATGTGTATGAGTGTATTGCCTACAAGTATGTAAGTGCACCCATGCTGGTGGAGGTCAGAAGAGGATGTTGGATTCCACTGGAACTGGAGTTACGGACAGTTGTTAGCTGCCTTGTGAGTGCTGGAATTGAACCCGGGTCCTCTGCAAGAGTGGCCCGTATTCTTAACTGCTGAGCCATCTCTCCAGCCCTTGGCTTATTTTTATAAAATATGTTTTTTTATTACTTTTATGTTTTTATGTGTATGAGTTTATTGCTTGCATGTGTATAACTGCATCTGTGTCATACAATGCCCACAGAAATCAGAAAAAGGCTTTGGATCCCCTACAGTTTCTATTCAATTTGGTTTGCATGAACTGTCAACACTGGGCTTTGGGAAAAAATTATCCCTCTACATTTATTATCAAAAACGTTGGAGATAAGTAAGTGTATAAACACACATATTCATAAACAATAAATATTTCACGCTGATTTCATAATGCACTTTCTTGACATTTTTAGCCCAACAGCATAAAGAATTTGTGAAAAATAATGAAGGAGAAGGCAGTGAATTAGAGAAGGTAACACAAATATAAATTTATTTAATTACCTTCCTTAAATCACACAATGAGTATTTTAAAATAATGGAACTCAGGAAGCTGTGATCAGTACGTGGTTAATGTTATTTTCTATATAATGTAGAATAGATAGCCATGTGCACTTCTGTAAAAAGTCACCTGTTTAGACACTAGACACAACTTACATACTTATAAGTCAGCAACTAACTTAAATGGTAGACGTCTGTAAACCGAGTCTTCCACTTGGCACACACCTCTCCCATCCCCTGCATGCCTCTCCTCTAAACCTCTCACTGTTTAGGGCTATACACTCTATGTCTAGTCCATTCATATTATGAGCTAATTCCTACCCTTCCATCATCGGCTTCTGGGTACATCATTTCTTCCTTCAGATATGTTGCGTTTATGGTGGAAATAATACATTCCCATCAGAAAAAAAAAATTTAGAAAGGAAGTTAATCATATTTGGCATCAAGGCCATTTCATGCACAGTAAGAGTGTGTACAGCATTAGTTTGGTCCTGGGCTTCCCCAAATGGGATCTGCTTTGATGGGCCAGTGTTCTTTTTCAAAGAATCACAGTGAAATTGCATCCTTGTGTGTGATGGTTAATACTGTCGACTTGGCAGGATCTAAAATCATTCAGAAAACAAACGCCTGGGCATGTCTGTGAGGAAGTTTCTAGATTGGGTTATTTGATGTGGGAAGACCCACCCTGTGGGCAACATCTATCACACAAATGGCCTTTGACACTCTGTTTCCTGATAAGGGATACAATATGCCCAGATACCTCATGGGTTCCTTGCCGTGTTTCTTCAAAATGTGAGACAAAAATAACCCTTTGTTCCTTGAGCTGTTTTGGTCGGGTATTTTGTCATAACAATGAGAAAAGTAATATATCATGCAATTAATTAATTAATTAGTTTTTATTGAGTTTTTGGAAACTCATCTTTATCAAATTTAGACCCCCCCCCACTTCTCACCCCCATAAAGCCATGCCAGATATCAGGGTCTGTCATAGTTGGTAAATCCTATCTGGTAAAATATTTGTCTCCAGATGTCTCTCAGTGAAAGTTCAATGCACACAGAAGACCACAACTGGCTGTTTTTAGAGAATAAGAGACTGTAGAGTGCATGTTCCTGGATGGAACTCCTATACTAAACCTCACCTACCTATGACTCAGGGATCATTACAGAAGAAAGGATGGAAAGATTGCAAGAGCCAGGCTTGGTACATGAACATAAGGAAACAGAGGCTTTCAGACCTCTGGGAACTTGCTGATGAACTTGCAGTAATGGTGACAGTACGCACAAGACCCATGCTGACTCAATCAGACCAAAACCCAGTACAGAACTGGGAAAATGTCCAGCAGGCCCCAAGCCTAGCCAAGGAACACCATATAATTTTTATGGTTAGATGTCATCATCAGAGTGGAGGATCATTTTTGTCATTGCTGTTATTTTTTAAATTTTTTATTAAGCTTTTGTACATTTCATACAATAGTTCTTAATAAGATTTAGGCCCCTTCCCCCATCCATACCTCCCCTGGACCTCACGCATTCCATCATACATGTTAAGTCTCATTCAGGCAAGTATTTGTACCCAGATGCCCCTCAAAGTTCATCCAATGGAGTCTAGGCAGCCTATCTAGAGAGAATCTTTTTGGGTTTCAAATTTTCCCTCCAAACAACTTAAATCACCAATTTTCTGCTATATGAACCATTCTTACAAGCATCTTAATGTTTACAAAGTAAAAAAGTCAGCAAACTGGTAGAAAAGAAAATCACATTGTTTTGCACAAGTTACCAATTGAGGAAGTAATCTACGTATACATTTAATATTTAGATTGAGTAGAACATCTATGAATATTAAGAAAAATAAGGAATAGGATGTTTCTTTCTAAACTAAAATGTAATTTGTTTCTGTGTGACAGAAAATGTAAATGACATTTTAATTCAATTAACTTTAAGAAAATTGCATGAATCTGTGGTGCCTAATGAATATATGATTAATGTACCAAATATAAAATATTTAAGGCTCATTACTGAGAAATAATAGATACATGAATTTAAGATTATTTATGATTTATTAAAGCCATCTGATGAAAAAGATGAAATGTGTTCATTGTCCTCTAATACATAATTTCTTTTTTAAAAACTTTTATTTATTATTTTTATTTTTGTGTGTATGCATGTATTGCCTGTATGTGGGTAAGTGCACCTGTGTCATGCAGTGCCTGTGGAGATCAGAAGAGGCTGTCAGATCCCCTGGGACTGGAGTTATAGACAGTTGTTAGCTGCCATGAGGGTGCTGGGATTCGAACTTGGATCTTTTTCAAGAACAACCAGTGTTCTTAACCGCTGAGCCATCTCTCCAGCCCCCCAACACACAATTTCTAAACTTGCATTGCATTCTAGGAATGCATCATAAAGAGTTCAGGCAGAAATTCTTGTTGGTTGTTCTAAATCATACACAGCTGATATGTACCTTCAGTATGCAAGCTAAATTAAACACGAAGTCCAAGCTCCATCACTGGTTCCTGTTTGTTCAAGCTGTTTAGCCGCAATTGAGGCATCTTTTTATGTTTCTGATGGCCAGTGCTTCTTGCCTGTACTCGTAAATACCCTGCATTTCTTGCCATTAAGGTCTTGCTAGGATTTGCTCCGTCTTCTTCAGCTCCAGGCAGCATTAGGAAGTAGGCACAGTTCCTTCTACCTTTAGAGCCAACCAAGGGGGTGTGGCTTCTTCCCAAGTTCCCAGTGAGCTTATTCAACTGATTTATGGTCAATGCTCTTCTGGAGAGACTGTATATTATTTCCACATACTCAATAATGCACTTCGTGTTCCAATAATGTCATATGAATATCAAAATACATTCTTCATCTGAAAGTATCTTATGTGGTGGTTCATTCTCCTCTGTACCCTCCTTTATATTTGCTTTATTTTTGATTCCCACTCAGGTAGTGGTACTTGCTCAGGGAATATTTAGCTCAGTGATGAATCGCTATGTGTAATTTTGTCCTCGTTTCCTCATTTGTATTAGTGCTGTCCGTTTCGACGTATGTGTTTAGACCCATTCCACAATAGGCATTTTCACAGATATAACATGAAGCACACAGATTTCATAAAGTGCAGGACCTTTCAAGAGAAGGGTAGGTCTGCCACATAGGGCAAAGGGCACAACCCAGCCTGGTACCCAACACACCTAAATCCAGCCAGGGGAACAAGAGGAGGGTTTTTCATTTACAAAGATTAGTTACTTTTTATTAATACTAGTTATTTGAATATTTGTTTTACGACATGAACATATACTCTTGGACCAGAAATTTCTAGATATAGATTCTTTACTACAGACCAATAAATCAGCATTTCTGAGAAAAGTACTCAACTATGAACTATTTACCACCACTGACTTGACAAGAAAACTTAAAATATTTTGAATGTTCTAATTTGATAGGCACTGTGGTAGGGAAGTAGCGAAGTGAGAGCAGAGTGCAGGGACACTTCTAGAACTTTTTGTATTCCTGTTGGAGATAGTTCATAGGACTGATGGATTGGATGAGTGCAGACTGGGCAGAAAGGATGTGGGTTTTTGAGCTAGTATGGGTTAGAATGAAGTTGAAGACTCTTCCACTCAGAAGATGTATGTTGAATATTGTTTAAATGTTCATGAAAGTTTATGGAAGGTGGAGACTTGTGGAAATTACCTTCTGTACAGTCCTCAGAACTATAGGGTCTTCTACCACAGATGAAGGCAAGTACAGTGAATCAGCTGAGAAACACTAAATTACAAGTGTTTTTAAGCTGAAGCACTAATATTTTAGATTCATAAAACGTTATACCTTAAAATTTGAGTAAATATTGGAAACAGGGAGGCACAAGGCCCTGGGATCAATCCCTAGCACCACAAAAATGTTTACAAACCAATTCTTAAAATATTTTTTATTGGGAGCTGGAGAGATGGTTCAGCGACCAAGAGCACCAGCAGCTCTTGCAGAGGACCCAGGTTTAAAACGCTGAACCCACATGGCAGCTAACAACTGTCTGTAACTCCAGTTCCAGGGAGTCTGACAATCTCTTCTGTCCTCTGCTGGCACTGCACAACAGGGATGTACATGTAGGCATAACACTCATACACATAAAAAATAAAAAAAAGATTAAGATATATTTTTTATTGAAGCCAAGTACGGGGGTGCACACTTTTAATCCCAGCACTTGGGATGCAGGGGAGGCAGAGGCAGGTGGATCTCTGAGATCAAATCTAGCCTGGTCTACATAGTGAGTTCCAGGCCAGCTGGTGCTACAGGAGACCTTGTTTCAAAAAACCCCCAAAAGCTAACTCTTTGAGAATTTCTTTAAAAAAATATTTTATTAATTATTTTTATTTTATGTGCATGAGTGTATTGCCTGCATGTGTGTAAGTGCACCTGTACCATGCAGTGCCGACAGAGGTCAGAAGAAGGTATCAGATCCCCTGGAACTGGAGCTACAGATGGCTGTTAACCACCATGTGGGTGCTGGGAATCAAACCCAGGTCCTCTGCAAGAGTAGTCAGTGCTCTTAAGCACCAAGCCATCTCTCCAGCCCCCTTTGAGAATTTCTTACAATGTACTTTGGTCATATTCAACCCACTCTTACCCCTAACTCCTCCCAGATCCACCCCCACCTCCCTACCCCAATTTCATTATCTATCTATTATCTATCTATCATCTATCTATCATCTATCATCTATCTATCATCTGTCTATCATCTATCATCTATTTATCTATTTATCTATTTATCTATCTGTCAGTCATCTATCATCTATCTATCTATCTATCTTGTATCTATCTACTATCTATCTGTCTATCATCTATCTATCTATCATCTATCTATCATCTATCTATCAATCATCTATTTATCTGTCATCTATCTTTGATCTATCATCTATCTATCTCTCTATCTGTCAGTCATCTATCGTCTATCTATCTATCTTATATATATCTATAATCTATCTGTCGTCTATCTATCTACTATCTATCTATCATCTATCTATCAATCATCTATCATCTATCATCTATCTATCTTCTGTATCTATCTATCTATCATCTATCTATCTATCTATCTATCTATCTATCTATCTATCTATCTATCATCTATCATCTCTCTATCTATCTATCTATCATCTGTCAGTCATCTATCATCTATCTATCTATCTATCTATCTTGTATCTATCTACTGTCTATCTGTCTATCTATCTATCATCTATCTATCATCTACTATCTAGCTTTATCATCTATCAATCATCTATCATCTATCTATCTATCTATCTATCATCTATCTATCAATCTTCTATCTATCTGTCATCTATCTATCATTGATCTATCATCTATCTATCTCTGTGTCAGTCATCTATCATCTATCTATCTGTCTATCTATCTATCATCTGTCTATCTTGTATCTATCTATAATCTATCTGTCATCTATCTATCTACTATCTATCATCTATCAATGATCTATCATCTATCTATCTATCTATCTATCTATCTATCTATCATCTGTCTATCTTGTATCTATCTATAATCTATATGTCATCTATCTATCTACTATCTATCATCTATCAATGATCTATCATCTATCTATCTTCTGTCTATCTATCTATCTATCATCATCTATCTATCTGTCATCTATCTCCTATCATATATCAATCTGATAGCACATTGGGTCTAACTTGCGCTGCCTTGGCATGGGGACCATCCACTGGAGCATGGCTGACCTACTAGGGACCACATCCTTAAAGAAAAGGATCCTTCCTCCCTCTGAAGCCATTAAATTTCCACAGCTCCTCAATCAGGCATGGGGCCTTACAAATGCCTTCCCTTTCCACACTAGAAGTTTGACTGGTTTGACATGAGCAGGTTGTTCAGCTGCTGCGAGTTCAGGAGTGCAGAGGTTCTGTCATGTCCAGAAGGCGCAGTTGCACTTAACATACCCATTTCAATATACAAATTGATAAACTTACTTATATTGTCTGTGATTTCTTTGATGTTTGTTGTTTGAATGCCTTTGGGAAAAATAACAAAACAATTACCACCATTGCACAGTTAGAAGAATGTGTTTAGAGTTTCATTTTAGGGAGTAATTATAAATTGAAGGCTGACCTTCATGTTTTTCCAAGACCCAAAACAAATTTGCTTTTACATTATGAGCTGGAACTTGCTGTCTCTTATAGTCCAGTCAAGTCTGACAGCAATTCACTGAGGACTTTCCCGCATGACAGCACTGTTGTCATTTATTTGCAGTTTGTGCTTGTATATATATATGGCAACTACTTAATTTCAAAATTATGGTGATTAAATAATAAGACAATAATTCAGTTGCCTCCTACAGTGACACTTAATGTTTTACAAAATATTTTAAGCACACTGGGATGCATCCTGTAACTAAGCTGGATAAATTACTGGAGAGTTCAGTAAGTTAACAAAGAAAACATGTCTTCTCTTAGTACTTAAAAATTCATTGTGCAATCCATTGTTCATGGCACTGTGTTACACAAAGACATTTTCATACAAGTACCTAGTGTATGTTGAGCGTACTCCTTCCATACCCTCTGGAGCCCCATCCTCCTCCCTCCCCACTCTCTTTAGTCCTTTCAGTCCATAGACAGTTTCACTTCCACTTTCGTGTCATACACACACAAATGATTTCATGCATCTGTATAAAAGGCAGGATCCACAAATAAGAGAAATACTGCATTGTTTTTCTGAGATTTTGCTTAGTTCACTAAATGTGATTATCCCTACTTATATCAGTTTTCCTGTAAATGACATAACTTCATTTTTATGACAGAAAAAACCCATAGTGCATATACTACATTTTTTACCCATTCCTCTATTAACGGACACAAGTTGGTTCCATAATTTAGCTATTTTAACAAGTGATGCAATAAACACTGATGTATAAATATGCCTGTGATGCATTGACTTGGAGTCCTTTAGGTCAATACTGAGGAATTGGTATAGCTGGGTCATATGGTAGGTTTAGTTTTTGGAAGACCCTCTATACTGACTGGAGTAGATTAGATTCCAACCAGCAGTGTGTAGGTCTTAGCTTTTGACCATATCCTTGGCAACATTGGTTATTACTTGTTCCTTTAATGACTGACATTCTAACTGGAGTGAGATGGAATACCAACATAGTTTACATTTCCATTACTCTCATGACTATTGAGATTAAGCATTTTTATTTTTATTGAATTTTTGAAATTTACATACAATATTTTTAATGACATTTAGATCTGCTTCCCTCTCTGTACTTCCCTCACTACCACTATCCTATCCTATCCTATCCTGTCCTATCCTATCTGTCTGTCTATCATCTA
>NW_008357518.1:2266288-2274065 GCF_000622305.1 Nannospalax galili | reverse complement strand
TCTATCATCTATCTATCTATCTATCTATCTATCTATCTATCTATCTATCTACTTACCTACCTGAAATATGACCTCTAGAGTCTGGTTTGTGTTCCTGCAATGTCCTTCAGTGTGAATCCATCCACTTGATCCACCAAGAGTTCTAGGCCTGTTAGACACCATCTTTCCCCCTCCTAACAGCCATCATTTGCCAAACATTGCTTTTGGTAGTATAGTTATTTTCACAATATTAATTGATAATATTAATTTACAATATTAATTCCTCAAATTCCTGATCACAAAAGGTCTTTCCATCCTCTAGTATCTTTTTCATTTCTTTCCTCAGTTCATCGTAGGTTGGGTCTTTCACTTTGGTTAAGTTTATTTGAAGGTTTATTGATTTATTTATTTGAGGAAATTTTGAACAATCTTGTTTTCCTGATTTCTTTCTCAGCATGTTTGCTAATTGTATATAGGAGGTTATTGAATTTTGAATGATAATTTTGTGTCCTGAAACTTTGTTGGAAGTGTTTACCTGATCTAAGAGTTTTCTGGTCTGGCAAGGTCTTTAAGGTCTCTTATGTATAAAAACATATCGTCTACAAATAAGGGTACTGTGACTTCATACTTTCATATTCTATCCCCTTTGTTTAATTCTTTTGTTTTTTGTTCTAGCTAAGTCTTTAAGTACTATATTAAATAAGAGTGGGAAAATGGACACTCTTGTCTTGTTAAATTCTGTTTTGCTTTTGTTTTTCCTATTTAGTATAATGGTGGTGATAGATTTGTCCTATGTAACCTGTATTATGATGCTATATCTTCTTTTTATATCTAGTTTCCTTAGGGCTTTTATCATGAAAGGTGTTGGATTTTGTTAAAAGCCCTTTCTGTGTCTATTGAGACTATCCAATGATTTATGTCTGGAGTCCCCTTATGATGTGACATATTATATATTTACCTATATATTGTGTATGTTGAGCCATTCCTTAGTTTCTAAAACGAAGCCACCTTGATCATGGAGCATGAAAAAATTTTTAGGAATGACCTTAACACAGACAAAGCAAAACAGAAACCTGGCATACAGTTAGAGGGAGAGCAGAGCAGGCTGGAAGCTTTTATTCCTCATAAAAGTCTGCAAATGAGCAACATTCAAGAAGATATTGAGAGTGAGGTGTTGTGGCACAGGTCTGTAATCGTAGCACCTGGGTGGTGAAGGCAGGAGGATCATGAACTCTGTGTCCTCCTTGGTTAAAGGTAGCTTGAGCTACATGACATTCATTTTTTAAGTTTTATGTGTATGAGTGCTTTGCCTGTATGTATTTACACCTGTATCATGTAATACAGATACCAGAAGAGGGTGTTTTATCCCCTAGAACTGAAGTTACAAACTGTTGTTAGCCACCATGGGGGTGCTGGGAATTGAACCCAGGTCCTCTACAAGAGCCAGTGCCCTTAACTGCTGAGTCATCTCTCCAGCCCGACGCTCTAGCTTTAGAAAGAAAGAAAACAAAACAAACAAAACCCAGCTGCATTAGATTGATAATTTTTATTATGCCCATTAATTTTACTTTCCAATGCTCCCATCTCACCACTCCCCACTGAGACAGAGTTTGTGAGTGCATTTTCAGACTCTCCATGGTTGAGTGTCAGGATGTGATTTATCTTGAAGGTTAAGATGGGAGATCGCATGGTCTTTGTCCCTCACTTGTTCTAGAGAGACCTTGGACACTTCCTCTTCCTTTGACACAATAACTAACAATGTTCAAGCCTGTGCGAACCCCTCACTCTCTCTGGATGGGCAGGCAGTGGGAGAGAAAATGGTACTTTACTCTTTTTAGCCCCTGAGATCTCTGGTTGATTTTTATCATGGTGAGATTCTTATGCCCAAGAATCATTTATTATCTGTAGATCTGTGTGCATATTTTGGAATATCTGTTGCATGATGAATATGAGGATCATGATGAAGAAGCAGGTTTCCAGAGCTAAAGCAATGGCACGGACAGAGGCAACCAAGAGCTTCCTGGACAGAAAAACCCACACAGCCACTCCAGGTTGGGAGGATGGCCCCAGGTGTGGTGAGGGACCTTCATCCCTGTTTCCAGGACTGGCTCCTTCTCAAGCATTCTGATTTGGATGATAAGCTTTGCTGTATTCTGTAAAAAGCACATCTTTCCTGCTTTAGCTGTACCTCTTCCTCCTGAACACATTTCGTGATTAGTTTGTTATTATTAACCTGATGAATGTTTTGGTGTAATTGCACATTGGTGTTTTGCTTCTCATAGTTTTCTACTCCACATTTCTCCGTTTGCAAGCCCATGGTGTTCTCATGGATGCACGGTCACCTTTCTTTTGGTTTATGCTATACCAGTGTTTCTTTAGTTCCATATTTTACATCATCTTGTAATAAACAGCGAAATTTGCTATTCCATGCAATACTTATGCTTTAGCCAGTAATCACCAAAATAAAGAAAACTAGAAAAAGAAATTGGCCCTTAATATTACTTATGCTCCTCTTTTCAAAGGATTTTCTAGGTCTTCAGGTCTGACTGTGTCCATTGAATATCTTCCTAACTCATTTCTATTTCTGTCTTTCTGTCATTGTGTCTATTGCTCACCAAAGTGATTACATTTATTTAGGTGAAAATTTCAGCAGTCATTACCAAGTGTTTTCTGGAAGCATGACTCTGGAAAATTGGGGTTAATCTGGAGAGAATAGTTCAAAGACAGTTCAATATTCTAGTCACTTTGGAACAAAATTAGAAATATATTACCACTGGCAAGTCTATACATGAGTGCTGTGGTAACATAAATTTATTCACACACATTGGCTTCCCTGCTCAAATTCTTCAATGTTTACTTTCTTCCTTATCCTTTACCTGTATTTCTAAGTGTATATAATCATTATGTGACTAAATATTTCTTAATCCATAGTATATCCATTTTTTAAAAATCAGATACTTATACCAGTGAGATAATTTGGGGTTCTTGAAGGCCATTATCAAAATACTTTTTTTCCTAATATTCCATCATAAATTATATTACCAATACACTTTCCAGTGCATAGTAAGAAAGCAAATATGTCATTAAAAATATGAAACAGTTTAACAAGGATCTGTGAAATTTGTGTGTTTT
Source organism: Nannospalax galili (assembly GCF_000622305.1). Lineage (NCBI taxonomy): Eukaryota > Metazoa > Chordata > Mammalia > Rodentia > Spalacidae > Nannospalax > Nannospalax galili. The sequence goes on along the minus strand of NW_008357518.1, from coordinate 2,270,954 downwards.
GCAGCAGTTCTTGGATGTTTCTATACAATAGAATGACTTGAAGAGTTCAGGTTCACCCTAGAATTGGGCTTAATAAGATGTAGCTCAGTGATGATGTGATGTTTTAAGCTCTTCTGCTGAGTCCAGTGGCCAGCCACCATGGAGACAACAGTCTTAGTGGATCCCAAAGTTGTGCATGCTCATTTGGGTTGAATTCCCACCTCCCCTCAAAATCATTGAGCCCTAGCCAGTGGTACCTACAAACGTTGGGTATTTGGAAATGAAGTCTTTACAGATTGAATGAAATTAAGATAAGATCACAGTGGAGTACAGTTGGCTGTGATCCGGTCATGTCTCCTTAGATGAAGAAGGAAATAAGAAGACCAGATACATGTACAGAGGAGATGCCAAGTGGAGACACTCGGGCAGCAGACACAGCAGGAAGGCCATGGGGAGCAGCAAGGGGAGATGGAGTGATGCCTCCAGAAAACTAAATCTCACAGTCCTTCACTAGAACCTGGGAGTGGTGAGGGGAGATTCCTCCCAGGAGTATTCAGTGGGAGCATAAACCTGATTTCAAGGACAGAGCTGACACTGAAAGTTTGTTTCTGGAATAAGCTTGCGCTTGGCTGTTCAGTTATGGTGGCACTGGGGAACCAACACAATGCATGCTGAGCATCTTTATGAGCGGCTAAGATAAAGAGCTCAAGTCCCATTAGGTGTGGATTGAACTGAGTCCCCCTGGGTCGTGAACTGATGAACATTTTTTCTCTTCATGCCCTGCATTGTTGTCCCTGGATCAGCCACCTCATCAAGGAGAGGAGGGAGTCTCAGAACCCGAATGGATGGTCTGACATCCTCCTCAGCTGGTCAGGGCTATGGAGAAGGACACCAGAACAGCACCAACACATATGGGAATGAGTGCATGTTGCAACTTGAGAAGTTCTACCTGGAGGGACTAGCAAGGCAGCATGAAATGTGGGCGCCTTTCCTGCAGCCTAGAGATTAAGTTTAAGATGAAAAAGAGCTTCAGTCTCCCAGAAAGTGGAGCTGGTTGTTAAGAATATAACTTTGTCCTAAATGCAGAAGAGGAACATTCAACATTGCTTTGAAAATGTAGCTGAAAACTGCGTGTAACAGAACCTCTCAATTCACTTTCTCAAACAGTAAAGTCTAGTGTTCAGGTTTCCAAATGGTTAATGTCTCTCCCTTTCCTTTTGAGTGCTGGGCTGGTTTTCTTTTTCATTTTTGGTTTCCAGTCAATGGCCTTTCATAATGATGGGAAGGAAACAACAACAAAAACCAATTCCATGACTTATTTTTCTGACAATACAGGACAATGTGCTTTAGGGAAAGAAAAAAGTGTTTGGATTTAGGTTGACTGTTGTTGAGACTTAGTCTTTGTTAGCTGTTTTCTCTTTTTGCTTCCTCGTCCTTTTCACTGTGTAAATGACCTACTTTGAAGTTTCAAATAAAAAGAAGTTAAATAGGCTTTCATTTGGCTCTCGAGTCTGTCTTTTTCTAGCAAATTTGGAAAAGGTCCTGACTTTGAGTATAACACGGCTGAGAGAAGGGAAGAAAAGAAGGAGTATCCTGGGGTGCCGCCTTTGCTGGTCCACTCCATTGCTTTCCTAGTCCCAGGGAGAGCAGAGGAGCTGCCAGTCTTTGCACTCCATGAATAGGTGCATTTGGCCAACAGATAAAGGATGTTTATCCACTTTCCAGGGAGCAGAACATGTGGATATATCTGCATGAGCGTACATGTGAGTGTGTGATATGTATAGTGTGTGTGAGTGTGTGGTGTGGTTTGTGTGTGTGTGTTATGTGTAGTACATGTGATGTGCATGAGTGTGTGTGTGATGTGTGTGGTGTGTGTGATATGTGTGAGTGTGAGTGAATGAGTGAATGAATGTGTGTAGTGTATGTAGTGTGTGGTGTGTGCATGTGTGAGTGGTGTGTTTGTATATGTTTGAGTTTGTGGTGTGTGGTGTGTATAGTGTGTAGTGTATGTTGTGTGAGTATATATGTGGTGTGGTGTGAGTGTGAATGTATGCTCATATGTTGTGGTGTATGTATTTGTGGTGTGTGGTGTGTGTGTGAGTTTGCGAGTAGTGGTCTGTGTGTGGTTTGTGTATGCTGCGGTGTGTGTGTATATGTATGTATGGCATGTGTGTGTTTTATGTGTGCTGTATGTGTATGTGCATTATTTGTGGTTTATATGCATGGTGTATGTGTGTGCCTATGTTTGTGGTGTATGTGGTGTTTGTGTTTGTGTGTGTGTAAGTATGTGATATGTAGGTGCATGTGTTTGTGGTGTGTGTGCATGTGTATGACATGCAGTGTGTGTGAGTGTGTGTGTGTGTGTGTGATTAGCCACTGGAACTTCTTCCTCTCCTTTTGAAGCTTTGGTACTAGTGTGGGTCCTTCCCAACAGGCCCTGAGGGCAGAGGCAGCTTTTTTAAAAAGAAAGCAGACTGTGTTGCTATTGTAATAGATGATTTCTATGTAATTTTGAAATATAATTTGTAGGATATTGTAGGGTTTTTTTTTTGAAAATTTTATTTTTATTTTCTATCTGAGTATTTTGTCCGTATGTACATAAGGGTATCCATGTTGTACAATGCCTGTGGTGTTTAGAAGAGGGTGTCAGACTCCCTGGAACTGGAGTTAAGGATGTTTGTCAGTAATCATGTGGGTGAACAGAACCTGGGTCCTCTGCAAGAGCAGACAGTGCTCTTGACTGCTGAGCTCTCTCACCCCAGGCTCAATATTATGGTATTTTCCAGAGAAAATTATAATAAAATTTATCTCAAATAAAATACTCTTCAATTGAGCCATGCAAAAGCTGAGCTACTTTGATGAATACGGTTTTTAGTTCTCTTAAATAAGATAGAATATAACGTCTTTAACCTGTGGTCATTGGGGAATGGACCCCCCCAATGGTGAGCTCAGTGGTCTATGTGAGGGTAACACTTTCCCTCTTGAAACTATGAGCAAGTGAACAGTTGTTAAGTAGGGGCAATTGTAATGAAGAAGTGGACTGGAGATTTTCACGATGAGTGGAAATTGCAAATAGTTATTGGGTACGAATGTAGCATACAGGAGGGTTAAAAATAGACTGACATACTCAAGTGACAGCTCTAAACGTGAGTTTGTACACTAGTGTGATTTCACTTGTATAGAGCTTCAGGAAGAAGGTCAGGGCTTCTGAGAGAGGGAGGGATCCTGGCACAAGCCACCTGTGGCAGAGCTGCAGGCCTGTCTGTGATGCTGCTGAGGCTGTTCAGGCTGGACCTGAACACAATAGAATGCCACTCACAGCAAGGTGTGGCATCTTGGCCTTATGTAGCTTACGACTTGCAGATATGCATCTTAACGGTAGAGAAGAATGAGGACGGCATATTTTGACCTGTAGCTCTGGAACTTACTATGAAACTGGACATGGATGCACTTGATTTGCTAGTGAAATCCCTTCCTGGGAGTCCTCTGAACACACCTTCAAGAGGTCACGGTGATGAGGTTCACTGGGAATCTGCTGCTCAGCCAGTGGACCCTCCTAGTCAGACTCTCCTATATTCTCTTCTGAACCGAAAATGAGCACAGGCACCTAGGAACATCCCATAAGCACAGATGGCCCACAGGTTCTTCTGGTGAACATAACGAGTACTGCCAAGCATCATCATCAGGGAAATCCACTCTGGGTTAGTTATGGAATAAGGAAACACGAACAGTTGGTAAAGTAGGAACCCAGAAAAAACATGTACCTTATGTGTGTCTCAGATCAGTAGGCCACCCATCCCGACTAATGCAATATGTTGGCCAACCATAACCTTTTTTAGTCTCTTTTCTTCCTTCCTTAGAGATAAACTTTGTCAAGACGCCCAAGGAGAGAAATAACCCAACATCCTGACAGTCCCCAACCCCCATCAAATCCCTGCTTCCTTGACTTATTTCTGAGTCATCTAACACAAGCCCAAATTCTGTGAGATGCTCTTTCCGAGCTGACTTAGGTTCCCTGCAGTGAGTGTTGTACTTCCCCGGAGCAGTGGCAACCCAGATATAGTCAACCTCAGGTGTCCTGGAGTCTAGGTGAACTGGTGATTTGAATTAACATTGTTCCCCACCCTGATGATGCTTTTCCCTCATCTGTATCCATTAAGCCTCTGCCAGCATCCCAGACGGTTTAGGTTTATTTCAGCTCTTGCTTGCTACTTTCTCCTTGCAAGCCAGGGCATTGGCATCCTGCCATCTTTTAACAAATATCCTGGCATCTGTGTGTCAGTGGGTTGGCTGTGGATGAGGACTGAAAGTCCGCTAATGGACGCATTGCCTCTGAACTTTCAGGCAGTCAAGGCACTCTGCTCACAGGGACTTCAGTGCTCCCTTTGATGTAGTCCCTTGGGCTTGGTCTGTTCTCAGCCTCTGCAGCCCAGTGTTTTGGAGGATGCAGCAGGTCTAGGGACATAGTCTTCCCAATGCATGATGTCTATGGTTGCCAAGAAGCATACAGGCTTACCTTGAGTGGGACCTCTATGCTAGGGAAGAGTCTGAAACGGTAGTGAACACGTCCTCTTCTTAGTACTATTTCCTTGATGTTCTGGATTACAGAAATGAGGCAGAGACTTTTTTTTCTTCTTAAATGTTCAGTGATGTATTGCTTTTGGTGAAATGTGAATACACACACACA
>NW_008357518.1:2256784-2266219 GCF_000622305.1 Nannospalax galili | reverse complement strand
ATACATGTAGCCTTTGAGGTTTCTTCAAGATTCAGTTCGTCTGTCAGTGTATTTCATGGGTATTTTGGCTGTCAGGTGTGTTCTGGAATAAAAATGTCAAAATTGGTACTATAGTAGAGAGTTTGTTCTTTCTGTAATCCTGTTTCTCCTCTAAAGTTAGTTGGGTTTATTTTACACAGGATCACTTATTTGTCAATGAGTCTGGACTTGCCATTCAGCACCAGGTTGGATAGTCATAGATCACATGGGATGGATTAATTATGCTCTGGTATCCATGGGAGCGTTGGGCTTGTTCCACTTGTTGAATAAATTGAGTGAAATTATGGAACGGTCATCACCTCCTTACCTCCACCTGACTAGAAAGACATTTGACTGATAGGTTTTGCAAGAAACCTGGCACAAAGCATGCTTTGGAATATATATACATGGTGTCACATGCCTTTAGTCCAGCATTCGGAAGTTTGATGCAGGCAGTCTCTGTGAGATCAAGGCTAGCCTGGTCTACATAACAAGTTCCAGGCCAGCTGGGGCTATAGGGAGACCCTATCTCAACAATTGAAAAAACGTTTTTGAAAAATAATTTTCCCACTACATTAAGACTATACTCCTAAGTGGGTAAGATGCTGATGTGATTCAAGGTGGTGGTGGTGAGCACTGCTTCCCCAAAGGGCTAACTCAGCCTGAAGTAACCCTAGGGGCACTGCAGCCCCTAACCCTCCAGTCAGTGTGCTGCCAGTATCCTCCATGTGCTGAGACCATTTTGACACAAAACCCTAGGTAGACTCTAGTCCCTTTGGTAAATCAAGCTGCTGTTTGTCCTAGCTCCTTTTCCCTCTGCCCTACACCCCAGTCAGCCCTGTCCCATCCTCTCGCCAGGAGACTTTTAACTCATTCTTGTGGTTTTTAATGGTCATCCTTCTGGCTATTTGGAACGTTTCTAGACATAGAAAGTCCTGCTGGCTTCCAAGTTACTCACAGATCCAGGTCTTTTTCCTTTCCACCTTGTGTGAGCTGAGGTGCCCCTTCATGTTAATTAAAGAGTTACACAAAGTCACAAGGAACAGTGGCCAACTGCTGTGGGATTGAGCGCGGGCTGCCATTGAGTTCACTGGAGCTGTTCTGTTTTTTGGAATGACTCTTTCTTTCTTTTCCTTAATGATTTTCTTTTTAAGTCAGACTTTGACTTACAGGAATCAGCCTTTCAGCTGTTGGGGGAGGGATGTAGAGGAACTACAGGCTCTGATCATGAACCAGAGTTGTAGAAAGACCTTCCTACGAGAGAGAAGAGATCTGCTTTCCTCTAGGTAGAATCCTCTTGTCTGCACTGGGGTAAGTGGGTCAGGGTTGGCTCAAGCTTCCAAAAGGCAGGGTAACCCTGCCCCCATGCAGAGCTAACCCTGTGATTTCCCCAATGTGGATATTCATTCCTTTATTTTAACTTTAGAGTTCCAAATGTATTTTGCCTGTTGGTTGTTGGCTTGTTTTGCTTTCTGATAAGACTGCTCAGTCTGATGCAATCATTCCCTCTGAAGTCTTAGCTCTAATAAACCCCTAAAACATTACAAATTATGAAAATCTTCCTTAGTAGAGAGAAAATACTGGCAAAGTTCTGAAAGACAAAGAAAGGTTGTTTTCTTGGTTGTAAATGCTTTATTAAATTCTCTGCTGTGATCTCAGATTGAAGCTTGTAGTAAAACCTAGCACATTTTAAAACCAAGTATACATATACATACATGTAAATGCTTGCAGAGTACATATGATGTAGCTTAAAGCCACACATCCCATTTTATGGGGTCTTATGTATTTTCATGTATCATGTTTCTACCACACAACTGATGTGCTTTCTGTGGGATCAGTGTTTCCAGAGGGCCTGGCTTTTCTCACCCCAACATTAAGAAATAAGAACCCCCAGTTACAAACACATCCCTTTGCAGCGTTAGAACAACTCAAGAGCTAGACATTTATGTCGTCTGCTTGGACAGGAATTTTGTGATATGAGCACCTGCTTAAAGTACTCTGAATGTTACTGAAGGCTCTTTGCGGAAACTAATCTTTTGCCCCGTGACTGTGCTCTAGCTCTATTCCAAAGGCAACCACTGGAGTGTTTCTAGGTGTAGGTCTTTGGTGGGATTGGCCTCCAGATTCCTGAATAAGATACCAGTCCTACAGATCCTTCTCTAGACGCTGTCCGTTGATGTCCTGCTATTATGGATGCAGTTCCACTTCACCCACTCTGCTGAATACACGTGGCCTCGACTTCTCTTCTGAGAGTTCCCATTGGAACTTCAGTAAAATAAACTTGAACCTGTGTTTATTATTCAGTCTGCCACAGACAGCAGGTCTATGGTCCCTGGGAATGCCGTGTTGTTGGCATTTCTCCCATCCTTTCTAGCTCTCATGCCCTTTGCTTCCCAGCCTCTGTCAATCATGCCTTCCTTGTGGTCAACCTGAAGCTTGTAGAGTTGCTGCCAATTCCAACAGTGGTTTTGACCCATGCAAATGGAAGTCCCTCTGGGCTCTGGACTAGACGGGTGATATCATATTGTTTTAAGTATGCCTGTTAGCTCTTTAATACCTGAGGAAGGGCTTCCTGCTAACAATATTCTAAAAACTCTGTGAATGCTTTGAATCAAGGGTGCACAGGAAAGTGATAAATCTTCCTTCCCTGCCTCAGCGTGGGCTGTCTTGTGGACCAGTCTTCTTTACCCGGGGACCTGTTGCTCTACCTCTGAAGACACTGTGGTCTCCAGTGCTCCTGGCAAGGGATTGCTGTACCTTCCATTGGATCAGTGTTTCTAGAAGACCTGGCTTTTTCCACCCCAATATTAAGAAATAAGAACCTCCATTCATTGCAACAAGACAGCTGCATCAGCACCGTCCAGGCAAAGGTGGAAGGTGATCAGAGTCACTGCTGCTTTCACTGTCTTGTCCTGTAGGTCTTTACCAAACACCATGTGCCAGGCAGTGTTGGATCAAAGCATGGGTTCCAGAAAGCCCTCCCTCAAAGGCTGACATACCAGTGGTGATTTCACATGTAGCTCTCACAGAGCAGAGGTTGACGTAATGATGTGTGGAGGCAGAGAAGCAGACATGCTTGGGAGATTACACAAATTTACAGAGCTACTGCAGCATAGAGCTGGAATACTTTATTATTGTTGTTTTGCTAAATGTTGATAAAGAACAAATACACTTATTTTACTCATACCCAGTTTTCTAATCTTTAACACACAACTAGTAAAATTCTCACTTGTGGTGGGTGCGTCAGAAGGTTTTAATGTGTCTATAATCTTATTAAATAAATTTCAAAGTTATAAGACAAACCAAAAATGAATTTTTCTTTCATGGTAGAAAAAAAACTTTTTAGTCAAAATATTTATCATCATAATATAAATTCAATCATTTAAAAAATGTCCTTTAGATGAAGTGGGTCCCATCATTGTTAAAAATTTGTATGTCCAATGCTGAAATTATAACTTATTTAGTTCTTATTTTATTTCAATTGTGGATTTTCAGTTAAAATCATTATCATTCTGGATATAACTTGATATGTCATAAAAATATGAAAACCACATTCTAAGTCTTATCCAAACAAAGATTCTTTCTGTTACATATGAATTCCAGTGGGGGACTATGGGAGAGTGCCAGTGGGGAAGGGGGTATAAAGATGATTAAGACTAATTGAGATGTTTGTATGAAAAACACAAAGATTCAATAAAAATAATAAAAAATAAAGCAAAAATCAGAAAAACAATTTTTTTAATTTTTGAGATTTATTTTATTTTATATGTATGAGTATTTTGGCTGCATGTATGTAAATGTACCATGTGCATGCAATGCCCATTGAGGCCAGAACAGGGTGCCAAATAGGCTGACTAGAATTAGAGATAGACAGTGGGTATTGGGAACCAAACCCAGGTCTTCTGCAACAGCAGCCAGTGTCCTTAACCAGAAAAAAGAATATTTTAAAACATTGTCATTCTAATGATAGTTTGAGGCAGTTTGGTCCTTTTCCATAGGCATAATATTCTTTATCTGTAGCTAGACATTTTACAGTTTTAATGATAAAATGTGCAGAAATGGACAGGTGTATGCTAACTTCTTACATGGTTTGAAATGGCATACCTGTCCAACTTGTACAACTTCAGCTCACTGGGACATGAAGTGACATGACTTGCTTTGAGCGGTCCTGTCTTGAGACTGTCACGGGAATTCTATGTGTGAACAACTGGAATATTGAAGAAAATGGCCCATGGTTCATTCGCTCTCTGTGCAGGTATTTCTAGTTCAGAATGGCCCTGGGGAAACAAGAGTTATTGCATTTAAGGTTGTTCATTTGTAATCCAAGTACAAGTCACAGGCGTAGTCTACAGTCTAACTGTTAAGATGACCCACACTATGAGTAAGAACAGTATACACAGAGAAAGTGCTTAGTAAATGCGCCTAGAACCTGAGAAGGAATGAAATTAACTAGAACCCCACTCAATGTCAGAAAAATTATCAGAAGTCTTCTTTGAGTTTTCTATAAATTTCCCAGATTCTAATGTGTTTGCCTATCTTTCTGCCACTAAATTACTCCTTCTGGCACCTAGAAAAAATTTTCTGTTTGTCTCATAAGTCTACGCTGTCTCTGTCTTGTGTTCAGAGATGAAACAAGGTCTTTTCTTGTATTCCTCACACCCTTAAGTAAGGGAAGAAAAACAAGTTCCATTCACAAAGGACGGTTGTGAGGAACACAGACTTTATTCAAAGTTTGGGGACATGTTCTCTGCGTTCTGTGGAGGCATTTGGCCATCCACTTCATCTCCTCAACTTAGAGCAGCCCCTGGACTTCTTTGTACAAACAAAATTATTCAGCAGAACAGGTCAACATCATTGCCCGTGACTCTGGTTCATCCTAAAACTTGACCTTGTAAGACCACATGTTCTGATACTTTGATTCTGATACGGTCTTTGGCAACATTTCCTTGAAATCTGGGCGATGGGGACTGATGGAGAGAATTTTCTGGAGAGTTTGTGACTATTCCAGGCAGACTGACTTTGCATAGTGGTTCTCAGATTTACCAATCTTTGACACTGCTTAATTTGCTAAGCTTCTGTGAGCTGTGGCCTCCTCCTATGAGATGTGAATGATGGTACCATTTAGCCTGTTTCATAGCGTTATAGCATCAATTATGCATCTGAGACCCATGGACCAGTGCCCAGCACCTAGCAAGCAGCCAGTACCTTTCTTTTGTTAACATTGTATTATTTATACTGCTACCTTAGACCCTGTGCTCTCAGGAGACTTTGCCTTTGTTTAAGTCCCATCAATCATCTTTAGAAATTCTTGCTACTATAGAATTTACTACATTTAAAAATAGTTCCCTGGAAGGCAAGCAAAACTGAAAAAAAAAAAAAAACTGACTGTGAATGGTAAGGGGACAGAACACATTAGACTTCGTGTCCAGACTGGGCTATTTGACTTTCTGTTAGAAATTTCAGTACTTTGAAGTGAAAATACTTTGAAGCTTAGCGACCATTATACCGACGGCTGCACCATTTTCTTTTCAACTTTCTGCTGCTTTGGGGAAACTCAGCAAGTGTTGCTCACGACAGGATCCTGATAGTGAGGTCAGCATTGCTTTGAGCGCTTTCAATGTATCTATTTTACAATATTGTTATGAATAAACCAGCTATCTCAACTTCATATCATCCAGCAAGTCTGATTAACTGTTTTTTTTTTAAATTACATTTTCACTATGAAGATTTTTTCCCCTGCTTTGTAGAAAGAAGTACATATAGAAAAGATGTGCTACCAGGCCCTTTGTACTTGAAGGATTCTTGTATGACTTTGAACACAGCATGCAGGTGATTTGACCCATAAAACAGCCATGCAGAAGGATGACTTTCCTGGGAGGCAGGTCAGAGACAGTCATGCTTGCCTGCTTCACCCAACCCACAGTGGAGAGACGTGGCCTGTAGAGCACAGCAATTAAATGCTAAGGTTTTCAAGCAGTATTTGAAGGATTTGGTAGTGTGTTCTGAGAATGCAGAGAATCAGAAATCTCCCTAAAACCCAAGGCAGACAACTTTCTATTGTTTTCTATGCACACTGCTGTAGAATAAATTACCTGAACTTTCAGTAGTGTATGTCACAGTAGGCACTGTTTTTCCCTTAAGTGGGACAGACACTTTCATGTCACATATAGAAAAAGTGTCTACATAAGAAACATAAAAAATAAATGATTTCTTCTCTCTATAGAAATTTTAAGGGGCTCTTGGGTGGCACTGCTGGGTGTGTTTCTTAGCTGGGAGGGTGTTTCCAGTAGTTTACTAAGAGCTGTGGGAACCAAGTTTTCTCACTTGTGTAGGAAATAGAGACCTTTTCATTGTTGCTCTTGACCCTCCCAATCTGCTATGGATTGTATGTCTTCATCCAAATACATAGGCTGAAACTTAATCTCCAATGAGATGGTGCTAGGAAGTGGGGCCTTGGAGGCAAGTAGGTCATGAGGGTTGAACCTTATGATAGGATTATAGCTGGCACAGGAAAAGACAGACCCCAATCCTCTCCTTTCCCTTTCTTTTTAATCTTCCTCTCCATATCCCTCTCCCTCATTTCCATCATCTCCCTCTGCCTCCTCTCCATCTCCACTTTGCTCATCTCCATCATCTCCATCTCTCTCATCTTCATCATCTCCATCCCTATCATGTCCATCTCCCTCTTGCTCATGTCCATCTCCATCATCTCATCTCCATCATCTCCATTTCCCTCATCTCCATCATCTCTATCCCCATCATGTCCATCTCCATCATCTCATCTCCATCATCTCCATTTCCCTCATCTATCCCCATCACGTCCATCTCCCTCTCTCTCATCTCCATCTCCATCTCCATCATCTCCATCTCCATCTCCATCTCCGTCTCTCAAACACTCTAGGAAGCAGGCCCTCTTCAGATATGAGATCTGCCAGGGCATTAATCTTGGATTTCACAGCCTCTGTAACATTGAGAAAGAAATGTTAGTTATTGACATTCCTCGGCCTCTGTTGTTCTCTGATAACAGCCCTATGTAAGACCCTGTATCAGTGCCTTTAACACTGTATCAATGCCTTTAAGAAATCCACCCCTTGACCTTTGGTTCTTTGTGACGTGTTTATCTTTATCTCACCTCTCTGACGAATATTTTCTGTCTCTATATAGCTTAAATGTTGAAAGTACGTGCTTAGATTTTTATTATGCTTTAAGCAGCTATTTCATTTCCTCCAAATGACAAGTTAACACTAATGAATGGAAACATTAAAAATGTGGAGAAAAATCACATCATCTTGTAGCATAGGTCTAAAGCCAACATATTCTGCCCAACTTAACAATATAAAATCAAGGTTGCATTATGAATGGATGACTGAGTTTTCTTATAATCTAGAGGACCTTCTGGAATACTTATGTCCTACAAAATAATTCTAGAACTTTCAGTTTTGAATCATTTTCCATCTTTTCACTTGCAGCTTTCTCTTTTAACTAAAAAGTTTCCGCCTCATGTAGGGACAGACATGGAGTGAATGCAATGCTTGGTGCTGAACCAGTGCTGAGCAGGAGAGCAAGTATAAATAGAACATCCTAAACTGAGAGGGAGCACATTGCTAAAGAGAACCTGGAGGGATCTCCAAGTTACAAGTGTTTTTTTCTGTATTTCTTCGGCAAGTAGAGCTCTGGGTGACTAGAACGTGATCTGAAATGAAGGGAAAGGTCCACCACAAAGAACAGGAAAGTCCAAAGTAGCTTGTAGAGGATCTGCTTTGTTTAAGAGATAATCCTCGGGACTGGAGAGATAGCTCAGTGTTTACAAGCACTGGTTCCTTTTGAGGAGGACACAGGTTCGATTTCCAGTACCCACATGGCACCTAACAACCGTGCACAACTCCAGGGAATTATAACCCTCTTCTGACCTCTGCAGACATTGCACAACACATGTACACTTACATACATGCAGACAATAATACATTCATACATGTGAAATAAAAATAATAAAATATTTTTTAAAAAAGAGATAACCCTAAGAAGATATTATAAAAGATCATGAAGCACTTATCTTGCCTAAACTTCAGCTGAGAGTTAGGTGTGTCCTGTTCTGCGGCTGTGTGAGGGATGGAGAAATAGGGGGACCACCAGTTTTGTTACTCCAGAAAACCTTGGACATATCTGTATCACCCAAATGTTATATCAAGTACTGCTTCTCCTAAGCATGGTGGTGCATATGTGTGGGATCACTCACAGTTGACTCTGAGATTAGTTACAATTTATTTCTATACTGAGTCAATGGTGGCAAAAATTCATGTGCTTCATCTCCAATATGCTGTTCATTTACCGTTTATTCAACTTCAGCTTCTCTCTGATTTTAAATATTGAATCTGCTTACTATAAAATATTCGAATTACCCGAGGAAAGCTTTCATGTTTGGATTGGTCATTGTGTTTAGATTTAAATGAAAGCTTCAGATTCGTTGCTTATAAATCATAGGATTGGCTTCTCCAGATGGATTTATTCATTTTCTCTCACTGTGAGTTCATTTGGGTGTCCTTTAGTCATGGTATCTATATTCATCTATATTTAACAGTTTTATGATTATCATTGTGCCAAAGAAAGTGAACAAAAGCAGTTAATCAACAGTCCTGGGACCATGAAAATCATATAACCCAGCTTTTAGAGCAAAAACTGGAGCGCCAGCAGCTTCACCTGTTTCGGTACAATTAGAGAGACAAGGGATGCTAAAAGGCAACGGTAGATTTATTCAGTGTGTCCACATTGTGAAGGAGAACAAATAAAAGGAGAGCAAAAACTGGAGCGCCAGCAGCTTCACCTGTTTCGGTACAATTAGAGAAACAAGTGATGCTAAAAGGCAATGGTAGATTTATTCAGTGTGTCCACATTGTGAAGAAGAACAAATAAAAGAGTCCTGTGACCCATGTCCATCTTCTGGATACTGATATGAGCTCTAGGTTTGGAGAGAGGAAGAACTGGGGTTGGAGTAAGGAGTGTGCACGACTGAGCAGTCCTGGGCTCCCTGTGGTCTCCTTGATCATCGTCTTGGCTTTAGTTCTGCAAGGTTGTCCACAGATATCGTGATTGCTTGAGGGGACCTGGTAGTTCTTAGAAAAGGGTTGTTCCTGTTTCAGGGTACAGCTTCCCCTTCACCTGGGAGGGTGTTGAGTCCTGTGAGGATTCCTTCTTCCTGGAATCCATGAAGACAGCAGATTTAGGACCCTGTCTGATCTCTGCGTCTTCAGCTAAAGTAAAGGAGACAGACAGAAAATGAAGGCAGAGGCATTTGGCTTCCACCCTGCTTCTAGGTATTTGAGAACCAAAGTTAATAGTCAGAGCTTTTTAGCAAAAGAAACTTCTAAGTGCCTATTTCGATACTTGGTTATGTGACTTTCCTGTCTTTAAGCCAAGCCT
>NW_008357518.1:2240519-2256384 GCF_000622305.1 Nannospalax galili | reverse complement strand
CTCACAGAGATCCGCCTGCTTCTGCCTCCCGAGTGCTGGGATTAAAGGCGTGTGCCACCATGCCTGGTGCAAAGTTAGGTTTTTAAATTTTAATTTTATTTAACTGTATTTTGAAAATTTCATATATGTATAAAAGTGTGTTGTGGGGCCTGGAGAGATGGCTTAGTGGTTAAGAGCCTTGCTCTTGCAGAGGACCCAGGTTCAATTCCCAACACCCATATGGTAGCTAACAACTGTCTGTAACTCCAGTTCCAGGGGATCTGATGTCCTCTTCTAACCTTGATAGGTATTACACCATATGAGTGCACTTAACACACATGCAGGTGATATGCCCATACATATAAAATAAAAATAATAAATTAAAAAAAATGTGTTTTGATCATATTTTCTCCCTATTGCCCCCTCCGACTTCTCTGAGACCCCACACATTCCCCTCACAATATCATGCCCTTTTCTTTTTTATGAAACTATAAGCTCAAGTTCTGGATTCCTAAATTTTATTTTAGAAACTCTAGTGACAACTTAATATTTTTCCAATATTTGATGACTCTTCAACTTGCTGACTCTTACTGAAAAGTTTTTAGCAAGTACTTATTACACCTTACAGCACCTGGATTCTTCTTTTCTCATGACATTGTCCACCTCAGAGGGCAGGTGCCATGTGCCTTTCTACCTGTGTTTGTCTGCTTGGTGTGGTTCCTGAACTTTTATCAGTCAAAAATAGATACATGGGTGATGCATGGATGGATATGTAGATGGATAGATGGATGCATGGAGATATCTAGGTGCATGGATAGATATTGAACATCCGCACTAGATGACATTTTGAAGGGAATGTAGTTATTTCTCCTTTCTATGAGCTTCTGGTAGACTTTGCTATGGTGAGCATCCATACTTGGTAGCGATAATGGATTCTGATTTCAAGCAATGCCTTTGCATACTTTACATAGTCATTTGCTTATTCCATTTATAAAGGACTGGATCATAGCCTCAATATGAAGACTATAAAAGAATTATAGTTGGGAGCTAGATATAATTATGAAGGTCAATAATGCAATAACCTCCCTTTCAAAGCAACTGTCTCAAGAGTTAACCTTTGTCTACCTCTAAACGTCTCATCTAACTAACTGCGTATTAATAACAAGAATATCCAGAATTCAAATACCTCGCAGTTCTGTAATCACTCTGCCATCCAAATCTTAGGTAGGTGTTGTATTTGAAATGAAAGAATGCTACATACCTGCACTGTGTCCCCAGAAACTTAGGGGCTGAACTAGGCATCTTCACACGGTCTTCAGATCTGGTAGGTAGTACAAAGGCATCACACACCTACTCATCAATGCCTCTGCACGCTGCAGGGTTTTAACTACTGCCCGTTTGATAGGTTTGAAGCTTGCCTTCCTCGCTGCCTCTTGCCACTAGTGTTTCTCTTATATCTGAGTGCTCTCCCTCAGGGAATCCCGGAAGGCCCAAGAACTGCCTGTGTTTTAAAGAGGCAACTTAGACATCAGCCAGTGGGGATCTCTTCCCTGCTGAACCTGACTCTGGTGATGGGTAATTAAAGCCTTTCGATTTGAAGATCTCTGGAAATTCTGGTTTTGGCTTCTGGTGTTGGCTTGGAGGAATCATATTAGTATTTTAGACAGTAAGGCAGTTCACAGCAGTGCTCACAGGCAACCCTATATTTACTGAAAGACTTAGCTGCCCGTTGGGACGCATTTGCTTCTCCCACTTGTATGGCCTTCTAACTGCCTACTCTTTATTCCCAGCCTACGCTTTATTCCCACGCAGCTACCGAGGAATTTTCGAGGCTCATCTGTGAATAATCTTCCACACACTCCCCCAGCCAACACATTCACTGTAATACCTCATCACAAACCCACCTCCCACCCCAGCCTGGCCAAACGCTCCCTCTACCTCCAAAGTTGAACCACGCTTCTCTTTTTCCTCTCTTTCGTATCACCCTGCTCCTGATTTTCACAGGATTCTTCAGTGTCCCTGATTCTGTATTTAGGTGTGAATGACCCTGATTATCTCTGACCTATTTGCCTACTCTATGAAGGAATAGCATTTTTTCATATATTCCTATGGCCCAAATCACTGTGACAGAAATTCTTCTTTTGATGGAGAGCGTTGGAAGGCAACAGTTTTCCAGCCCAGTAGCCTTGTGGTCTAGTTTCCTTGCTGCTTCGTTTTCCCATAAAGCAGGGGCAGTGCCTCCCATGAGGCAGAAGGCACAGCCCTGGCTGCGACCCAGCTGGGGAGCAGGGGCCAGGATGAACCCCTTCCCCTCCTGTTTCCTTCTCTGGGTTCCTGCCATTCCTGAGCTTGTAAAGAAAGGCAGCTGGTGATGAACTTTTCCCTAGGAAGAGAACACTGGGTGTATGTGGCCTGACAGAGCTGCAGGGAAACAGAGAGGCTGTACTTGCTGGGCCAACAGGTAGAGCAAGACAGACTCCACGCCTGTCAGCTGAGACCCAGGCCCCTGAGGGCAGGAGTCACATTTATTTTGCCAAGAGTCACATATGCTAGCTGGTGGGACTCAAGGTGCAGGTTGGGGGTGCTCAATGGGTCAGTTCACTGAACGAAAGAAGAGATTTGAAGGGCATCACTTAAGACCATGAGTAAATGCAGTACTGAGCAGAGACCACTAGAGGGAGACCAGAGAAGGACTTAAAATGAGCACCGCACCAGCCAAAATTGGGCTCTGCTTGCACGTGTGGAAGTTAGAATTTTGTTCGGAAGGTTTAAAAAACAATGAAATGACAATGAAAAGCAATGTGTGTGTATGCACACACACACACACACACATGCATCACGTGTGTGCATTCATGGTGTATGTTTCGCTCTCTATTTGTAAGGAAGTCTGAATGCACACACACACACACACACACACACGCATCACGTGTGTGCATTCATGGTGTATGTTTCGCTCTCTATTTGTAGGGAAGTCTGAACTGAATTTGCTACAAACCCCTTCTGTGGTCATGAAGACTCCTAGCAACTGTAGGGGCAATGGAGGGGCACAGCTGGGCACTCTGAGAAGGTACTTTATCGAGTTCCAGTCTCTTGAAACTGTGTTTTATTGTTAAACAAATCAGCTAGAACTTGTGCCAGCATTCAGACTGCTGTATGCATTAAATGACAGGACACACAACGTCACTGTGTGGATCGTGAACTGTGGTGGAGAAGTTGGCAATTATGTGGGTGAAGACAGGCTACATTCACTGTGACACTGAGACAGACTGCCACACCTGAAGCAGGTCTCAGGGGCTGCTCTGTGGTTCCTCTGGGACACATTTCCGGACCTTGGGTTTTCATCTGTAAAATGGGGCTAACGATAGAACCAAATCAGAGGAATTTGGAGATTATGGAAAGAGAAAATGATTGCATTGGAGAGACTACACAGTCTGGCCATGCATATGAGTTTGCTGCACACACAAACGCTTCTGCTGTTAGACAGGGCCTCGTGGTAATGTACCAACACCACCCATCTGCTTCAGCAGTGCATTACCTTTCCCATAGTTGTGGCAAACACAGCTTAAGGAAGTTTGGGCTCCCACTTTGAGGGTCTAATTCATCACTGTGGGGAAGGTGTGTGAGAAGGAGGGTGCTCCGGTGGGTCACTTTACAGTCACAACCATGGGGCAGAGAGAGATGAATGCTGGTGATAAGTGACTTTCTCATGTTATTCCGTCTGCCACCTCAGTCCATAGGATAGTCCCATCCACAGTTAGGGTGGGTCTTCCTTCCTCCATTACCCTAATCCGGTCTAATTCATCACTGTGGGGAAGGTGTGTGAGAAGGAGGGTGCTCCGGTGGGTCACTTTACAGTCACAACCATGGGGCAGAGAGAGATGAATGCTGGTGATAAGTGACTTTCTCATGTTATTCAGTCTGCCACCTCAGTCCATAGGATAGTCCCACCCACAGTTAGGGTGGGTCTTCCTTCCTCCATTACCCTAATCTGGGAACTCCATCACAGAGGTTTGTTTCCATGGTGATTCTAGGCCCTGTCAGGTCAACAGGCAGCATTAGCCATCACAGGTCACTTCCTCTCTTGGCCTCCCTTTAAATAATTATGCTATATTCCAATGCTTCTCTGGGTCTGCACCCTAAGGCGTCATGTTTGCTTGCATGTTTGGTGAGGAAAAGTACTTTCTGTTATGTTTTATAATCCTGAATTTTGTTCATCTAGTGACTTACGCTGAGGGGAACTGGTGTGGGCTCAGTGCCCCCTGTAGAGAGCAGGGTCATTCAAGGAGCCCTTTGTCTTTGCAGGGAAGTGTGGGCCGAGGGCTCCCATGGAAGCTACTGGAGCATCTGAATCTCAGCCGCACTGCCTTGCAGCTCACAGTAAACCCTGCTTTTCTATTTGCTTGACTCTTAGCTTCCATGCTGTGGGGACTGCCAGAGACTCTGATAAGCAAAAGGCCCAGAGCTGTCTTGACAGGGAAGCGGTGACCTTGAGGCAGAAGAGAAGAAAGCCCAGGGAAAGAATAGGCTGGAGTTGAAGGATGCAAGAAACCAGGAAGAGTAGGCGTGTGGGCTATCTGGCTCCACAGTCACATTATCTGTAGGGCAGAACTCCTTCTCCTTCAGATAAATAAAAATCCTGCTGGAAGTTCATTTTCAGATACATTCATAAAAAATTAAGTAGAGTCATCTTAATGAGAAAGATGATAGCAAATTTCTCCATAGGCGTACAAGCAGTAATATTTTTGGTCATGAATTCTTGTATGAACTTTAAAAATTAAAGCTATTCATTGCATATCACATATGTCATCTTGAAAATAATGACATGGCTTTTGTCTACATTCGGAAGAAGTGTTCTTCCAGAACTCAGTGCTCCACCCCAGTGCTCCATAGCAGCATGAAGCAGAAGGGCCGCCCGGCACCAGCCTTGTCCACTAAAGGCTCGGCGGTGCGCTTTGTGTTGTGTTCCGGCCACGGGAACTTACAGAGTTACCAACTTGCTACATCAAAATAATCAATTAACAAAGTTCTAAAGTGGAAATTGCAGTGAAGCAAATGAGAAAGGAATTAATTTGGAACTTCTCAAAAACTGACACTTAGCCAGTATTGGATTCGTTTCAATTTAAAATCAGAACAACTTTTATGTTTTACCATCTGCCTCACCACGAGCCTTGTAAAATTTGAATGCTACAGTCTTTGGAGATTCACATGTGAGGAGAGGTTTTTTTTTTTTTTCCTGAGGCCATTTAAAGAACATAGAATAAATAATGTTGGGGCTTGTCCATGAATACAGTTAGTAATTAGGGACTTCAGAAAAGATGCATCACGTCTGTCATGCGATAGGACCAAATGTCCCGTCTGGTCTTCCATCCTCCACAAAGCTTCACCACTTCCCAGCAGACGGCTTCCTTCCCACACGATAGGGAGGATAGTCTTGAGCACAGTGATGCTTGGAGAAGACACGCAAGTATGCCTAGCCCTCCACATTGAGGGGTTCTGGGATCGAAACCACAACTCAAAACTGTAGTTTGAGGCAAAGCATTTATTAATAGAAATGGTGAAGAAGCATGAAACAAACGTAACTTCTTTCTGCCAGGTTTTCACATTCTAGTTTTATGCTCAGGTGAGGTGAGCTGCATTGAATGGGATGACACGTGTTCATAAAACAGATCATTTCTTTTTATCTGAGGACATATACACAGGTATGACCTCACCGAGATGTCAAGATATTGTAATCTTTCTAGTTAAGAGATGAATATGATGTTCTCCCAGGTGCTCATTCAACTGAGTCTCCTAGAGCACTCTTCATAAGCGCCTTGACTGCTGTTCCTCACAGTCCCACCATGTGTATTGTATGCTCAGTGAGTGGCATACACTCAGGGCACCAGGGCTCCTTCTCAAGGAAGAGGAAAACAAAAGACACGTTGATCTGATTAAGAGCAGTGTGACTGGGCGGAGAAGGCTGAGGGAGAGGTCTAGCTATGGTCTTCAGTCTCCACAGAAATGCCTTTACTTTAAAATATGACTTCACTGGTATTTTATTGACAGTATTGAATGTGTGCCAAATACTCTGTCTGGGTTAAGATATCAAAAGTCGTAGTCTTTACCAAAATGGAGTTCACAGGATGAACCCAAGCAAGTGGATGAATGAGAGATAAAATAGCATGTTCTCAGACAGTTCCTGAACTACACAAGGATCCTCAGAGGGAGGAGCTTCACCTGGTGTGAGAGGCCCTAGTGGAGAAAAGAAACAGGTTAAGGACTGATCCTCAACAGCCCGTGTTCCATGTACAGTCTTGGTCTTGAAGACTGAGGACCACAGCTGCAGTTTTAAAGTGGTGTTGATGACTTGGACAGGCAGGATTCCCCGTGAATGCACATATAAGTCAAGGAAGCAGAGCAGACACCAGAGGCAGGATACCAAAGTTTCAACTAGATTTGATTAAAATAATTGTTTTTAGCTTTTTCTGAAGATAGTAGGGCACATTTGTATGTCTGGGAAAATCTACATGATCTTTCTGGATGTGACATTCTGCCTGTGCAAACATTGGAGATATGCAAATCAGCGATCGCATCTCAGTGTGTCTTCCTTTTTCAATATGTTGAGACATTCCCAAATTCATCTTCACTTGTTCTCCGTCTTCAGTGCTTGACATCCAACTAGTTCCCTTGACCTGTTGTTTTGCCCCTGCATGTTGGCTCTGGATGTATAGCGGACCACCTTCAATACTGAGCATCACTGCAAGCTCCAGACTTTTCCCAATGACCGTCTTGATGGAGGCATTCTAGGAAGCTATAGACAGCAGTCATAAAAAGTAAAGATTTAAGAAAAAATGTTAGTGAACCTAATCCAGACACATAAGCATATTTATTCACCACAGCCAGGTTGGATTTACCCAGGAGTGCAAGGTTGGTTCAAGTTATGAAAATCAATTAGTTTAATAGGCCATATTAATATAATAAAGCAAAAGCCCCATTATCCTCATAGAACCAGAAAAAAACATGTAGCAACATATAACAGTTTTTATCATTAAAAATCCAAGAAGCTAGAAATACAGAATGCCTCTGCCTGATAAATCTTCCCTTCTAAGATCAGAATCTCTCAAGGATATTGGTTATCAACACAGCAGTTGGATCACTAATTTCCTGAACTTCTAGCCAGGGCACCTGGGTAAGAAAGTAAAGGGGATCCAGAATGGACGATAAGTAATGAAAAGTATCAGTACTCAGAGAGCATGATAATATACACACAAAACTTCAGAGATCCACTCACAAAAATTCAACTACTAAGTGAGTTGTTCAGACTTAACAAGATTTATGATCACTGAAAAAGCCATATTTCTGCAAGCCCACATTGAAGAGTCAAAAATAAATTCAAAGAACTATCATATTTATAAAGTACATGAAAATGGAAAACTAATTAGAGAAATGTTTAATGAAAGAAATGCAAAATTTGTATATTTAAAACTACAAAATCCTGTTGAAGGAATTGAAGAAGTCCTAAATAAACAGGAATTATTTGATCATGGATTAAAAGACTTCATAGTGAATAGCCAGCAATGATCCATTAATTGGCCCATGGTCAAAATTCATAGCTATTGTTTCTTATGAGAAACCATCAAGACCTTCAAAACACAAACCAAAGAATAGAAGAAAATTTGGAAATTTTATATTTGATGATGTTTTTCTCAATAATAAGTGCTCTTACAACCCAACAATAAAAAGATGACAGCCTACTAGCCAAGCCTAAAGAACCCGGGTGAACATGTCTGTAAAGGATATATAAAGAAAAGCACATAAAATTATACTTGGAATCTTGAGTGATGAAAGAAATGCCAGTCAAAAATCCGAGGGACATTCCATGTCACCACAGTATCTAAAGACCCAAAAAACATCAGTTAGACAGTGACATACATTCTTGATGACACAAAGAAACTTGAATCCCAGTGCACTGGTAGAATAACAGCAAAATTGTAGGCCCACTTTTGAAAACAGTTTGTCAGCTTTGCAAAATGTTAAATATAGAGTTGTGTGACTCTAAAAGTCCATTCCTGGGTATGTAGCTATCGGAATTGAAAGCATATGTCCATAAAAATGCATACTAATATTCATAGGTGCAGTATTAATAATAACAAAACAGATATGCAATAAAAACAGAAATATAGAAGCAGTATAAATGCCTACCTATTGAAGAAACAGAAAACTATGATATAGCCACATCACCGGACATCATTTCCCCTAAACAGCAATGATATTGGTTCTTGCTACAAAGTGGAGGAAACGTAAAAGTGTTAAATTCTGTGAAAAAGCCAGACACAAGTGGCCATGTGGGGTGTGATTCTCTTCTAGCACATGTCCAGAAAGGAGATATCCACAGATGGACGCAGACACCAGGGGCACTGGGATTGCCCTGAGTTTTGTTTCTACAGTGCTTGGTTCACAACTTTCCACCTCCAGACTGAAGAATCTGTTATAATGGTGAAACACATGAATTTTCCTCTCCCATGGATGTCTGTTAACACTCTGCAAAAGGGACTACTTTTCTGGTCTTTCTTGCTCAGCTCCAATGTACCCCCCGGATCCTTAGATAGAACGAATCGCTCTGTGTTCAGCACGCTCCAAACATTACATACTCATGTTGACTTAGCATAGCAATTGTGCTTGATCTTTAGCTGATACTTCACGTGGCTGCCTTCTTTCCTCTAAGACATTAGTCATCTGAGGATAGAACACATGCATTTTTTAAACCATCTTAGACACCTAAGTCAGCTTTCAGAAGACGCTTTACATACAGTAGTCCTTTAATCATCACTTAAGCTGAATATTTAAAGAGTAATATTTTCAACTGAAAATTGTGTCTATAATAAATAATAAAAAAGAAAAACTGTGTTATTTTCTGTGTTTTATGTTTAACAAAACCAGTTAGTAATCACTTAGAGCAAAAGGTATTGTTTCTGAGCATTTGTCAACCAAGTTTGTCCTAGAGATTCTAACACCAGAATCATGCTACCTGCTATATACCATGAGGAAAATAACATCAGCTTTACTCTCCTCTTCTTCTCTTGGCCATGAGTAATGGATCCTGGGGAATCAGGACCAGGGCACCGATTTTGCTGTCTTGCTCTTGGGCAGGTCACTCTCAGGGAGGCAAGGTAGTCATCCTCCCCGTTCCCCCAAAATCTTGTTCCAGGGAACTATGAAGTTCTTAGTGCAGGACGTGAATTCATTACTGCTCGAAGCAGACTAAATTCCATGATATTTTAGGAATTTCTTATGCTTTCAGGAGGTTATCAGACTCTGTTGTATAGGACTGTCTTCTGACAGACCGTGGACAGATGCCACCTTTCCAAGCTTGGTTACACCCGCTTTCCTAGAATCATCACAACTGAGCTTGTTAACTGTCACACACTGCAAAGAAGGAGGCACAGGGAGAGTCACAGGACCAGGACCCTCATCTGAGATGCAGCCACAACTCTCAATCAACCAGACAGCTCTGGTTGCACGTGGTCTGAAAGAGGGACTAAGGGTATAACAGGCCGAGGAAGCCTAGGAGAGGTTGTCTCACCATTTTATGTGGCTGTGGGGAAGCCACACTCCGTACTTGGATGAAGACTTTCCAGTGTGGCCTTGGGGGGTGGTACCCACACTTCTATAAGGAAACCCTCACGCACTGCTCTCTAAGTAAGTCCAATAATTTCACTAGTTTCCCAGACTGCAATTTGGTGACATTGCACCTCAAGTGTGTCCTTGAGATCAAAGGAGAAGGTGCAAATGTTGTTTACTCCCCTCCTGAAGGAATTTTAGCTACAGACTCCGTTAGTAGCTCAAAGCAAGGGATCAAGCGGAAAGAAGAGAGGTTTTAAGACCTTTTCATTTCTCTCTTTACATCCACATTGGATGGAAAAAAGCAAAGATTGGAGGAAAGAGAAAATATTGTGTAAAGTGAACTTGTTAATGAAACTGCCAGGGCTCTTGAATTTTAATTTAATTTTATTTGCATAAGCTGTCTTATCAATCTACTGATTAAACAACTATGCGCTAGGCAGGGAGGATTCAAAGATGACTAAGTCTGTGCTTACAGTTTACTGGAGGGAAAAATAAGAAACTAAAATGCCTAGTACCCAGCAGGAGCACGTGTGGTCTCACTCAAACAAGTAGATTGAAATCACTGAAAATTAGGGACATGTTCTTGCTCTTTCTTGGTCTTTACCACCTTTCTATTGCTGGTATGCCTCTTTGATTCCCACTTCTGAGACTGGAACATAGATTGTTATTATATTATTTTTTTCTGTTTGACAAACTTTCTCACCTTGTATTAGTTACTATTCTGTTTCTGTTATAAAACACTGTGACCAAGGCAACTTATGGAAGAGAATTTATTTTGGCTTATGGCTCCAGAAGGATGAGTCTGTCATGATGGAGAGGCATAGTGACAGAAACTGAGAGCTGAGTGCTCACATCTCCAGTAGCAAACAGGAAGCAGAGACAGAGAGGGGGGCAAACTGCAAGTGGGACAAGGCTACGACCTCTTAAAGCCCGCTGACAGCAATGTGCTTCCTACAGCAAGGCAGCACCTCTGAGGGTTTCCATGACCTCCCTCCCCCAAACTGTACACCAAGTGAGGACCATACTTGAAAAAATATGAACAAATACTTGAACCTATGGGGGACTATTCTCATTCAAAGCCCCACACACTCATAGCTTTAATATCTCTGTATTTCTACACTCCTAGGTCTAACTTTAATATTTCTGTATACCACATTCCAAGCTCTAGTGTCTATAAACCTTGAAATCAGCATGCCTATGGGTCATGCAGATTTCCCTCCTAAAAACAATGGCTTCCTCCCTCAAGTCTTGTCTGACTTCAAGAAAGGCAACCCTAACCCCTCAGGGTATGTGCAATGAAATCTTCCTGTTGTCCAAGGTGTCTCTCTGCTTCTAGAACATTCTGAACAGATAATGACCCTGTCTTCTCCATTCACTAAAACCCACTGCCAACAAACCCTCCCCGAGCCCAGAAGATCCAGTGCCTCAGTTGATCTGGTGCCACTGACGTTCTCATCTTGCTAAGTATGTGTGAAACACGGCCAGAAAGTATGTAACTTATGGTTTGAATGTGAAATGTCTGAACACTTGGTATCCAGTGGGTGGTGCTGCTTTGGGAGATTGAAAGCTTTGTGACTTGGGGACCTAGCTGGTGGAATTGGGTCAATCAGGGTAAGGTTTTGTGGGTCATAATCATTTCTAGTTCTGACCTGTATCCTCTGCTTCCTGGTCTGGCTGTAGTGCAAGGAGTTCTGTCGTAGGTACCCCATGCCACAGAGTTCTTCAAGCACAACGGGCTGAGGATATCTGATGTAATGGGCCAACATAGTCTTCCTTTCCCTAAATTATGCTGTAAAGTCTTTTGACCCAGGAGCAGTAGTAGACCTAAAATAGTTACTGTTTCCATTTGGATATCATATTAATTTATAGTAATATATTACTTGATATGGTTTTTGTGTGTGTGCATGATATTCTATTTAATAATGCTAGATTTAGAAGAGCAGAAAAATGAAGGAATTTAAAGTTAAGAAATGAGAACCAGATCCATACCTGCAACGGGCAAGGAATATGTTCCTTTATTAAGGAGAACATAGCAAAGGGCCTCTCCATCCATGGAAACTAGGCATTAGCAAAAGCCAAGTAGAGCAATCTGGACTTATGTAGGCTCTCTGCTGAACACAGCTGTGGGAATTTGCATAGTGCCAGGTATCAGTCTCCTTTGGGGAATTGAGGGTCTTCTTCCTGAGGTTATTTTCTTAGGATGAGCAGGCAAGTTATCTTATGGTACCAAAGGAGTTGGGTTGACTCCGTAAATAGTCTCTGTCAGCCAGGGAAGTGACCAGTTGATAAATCTAGAGCAAAGGCCAAGCCACCAGTCTGGACCATTTAGCTGCCTTGAGGAATTTGTGTCCTCATGGCTTCCTTTAAGGAAGCTTATGTCTCTCCTGTAGTTTACACATTCTATCAAGTAAGATATTTTAAAATTCATTTTTTTGTGTACATCCCATTTCACAAAATGTCTTTGTAGAACAGATTTGTTGACTATAGGAGAATTGAGAAAATGGAGGTGTTTCCAAACAGGTGACTCTACCGCCACCCCTCTGCACACACCCTCTGGTCACGTTTCCCAGAAGCAGAGCTTCTGCATACTTCCATTTAATGTTACTGTTTGTATTACTTCATTATGGTTTTACCCAGAGTTTAGGACATTGCTACTTCTCTACACATCACCACACTTGCCTTCATGAGTCTTTCTGTGTCCACTGATCATCTCCCACTCCAGTGCAGTCTCTCTACACTAGTATGGCAGGGATCTGCCTAACCTGTACTTAATCTTCTTCCAGTGTTTAACAGCTTTACATGGCTTCCTGTATTTCCAAAACAAAATCCACAGCACTACAGACCAATTCACTACCTGGTCCCAGTCACCCTTGCGAGCGCTGTCCTTCAAGACACCACACATCCTTCACTTCCTCAGATTCTTTATCTGCTTGAAGGGAACTGACTTCTTCTCTGTCTCTCTTATTTTTTCTTTAAAATTAAATTTTGATTCATTTTTATTAGCTTACAAGGGATGAGGTCTCATTATGTAATTTTTCAAGCAAAATTTGTCTCTGTTGTGTCCCCCTGCTCCTTCCCCATCCCCAGTAGCCTCCTTTCCACTTTTATGCCACTGCACATTCTTGACTCTGGTACATGGTGATCCTATGGAGATCTAAGGATAGGACTCTCAGAGTCCTTGCCGCATGTACCATTTTAAAATGTTTATTTTTATTGAACTTTTGTGCATTTCACGTAATAGACCTTAACCATATTTAGATTCCCTCCCCTATCTGCACTCCGCATAGCTCACCCATAGGTTTTCATGCATTCTGTCATCTGTGTTAAGGCCTATGGAGTCAAGTTTGTGTACCCTTGGTGTGAGTTCATCCACTGGATCCTGATCAGTCTATCTAACATCACTCCCTTAAAGAAGATCCACTATCCCTCACCCAGCAGCGATGAGCTGCTAATAGTTTCTTGACTGAGGTTAGGGCCTTCTGCCATTTTTGTCAGATTGAGCCAGTCTGGGTCTGGTGCATGTTGTCACCACTATCGCAAGTTCATATGAGCAAGTTCCCGGAATCCTGGAAGACTCTGTTTCCTTGTGGTCATGCACCACCCCTGGGTCTTACAATCGTTCTGCCTCTTCTTCCACAAAGGTCCCTGAGTCCTGGTCAATGAGGTTTAATATAGGAGTCCTATCCAGGGAAACACACTCTGCAGCCTCTTATTTTCTACACTTTGGCCAGTTGTGACCTTCAGTGTTCATTGCCGTCTGTTGCACAAGGAAGTTTTGCACATTTATTCTATCATGAACACTGCCTAGATTCATCACATATAAGGAGTAGCCTGCTGTCTTTCCCTTTAGCTAGCTCCCTCTGGTTACACTCTGAGTCAGTGGGTGGTCCCGTCCCATCACAATCACTTCAGAATCCAGGGGCCATGTTTTCTTTCTTCTTCTCACAACACTTCCCACTTCCCCGTCTTGGAAATCTGAAAGCCATTCCTTAGTGAGAACTCATCCAGTCTGCTCCATTGTCAGCACCATGATGGTTTCAAGCCCGCATCTTAAGTTTGTCCTAAAACAAGAACCCTCATGTTGTTTCCCTGCTGTCTATCTCATCTCCCTCAAATCTGCTCTTCACAGTCAACTATCTTGGGAGTCTGCTAAGTGCTCCCCTTCTCCTGCAAGAGAGGTCCTTATATGTCAGGTCAGGGAGCCTTATGAAAACCCATGAACCCTCTCCCAAGGTCTGTGGGGATCCCCTAGGGACAGCCGACTTAGGCAGTGGAGCTCTTGACACCACATCACAATGTCTGAGGCTTGGCCTTGTCTGTCTCTAAGGGTCCTACTTTATATGCTTCTTGTCTGCAGTGCAAATGTTGTAGAATCCCTGTAATGCAGAGTGGCATGTGGCACATGGCATCCCTGTGGCATATAGCAGTCTGGATGCATAGTGTCCTTGCTGGGGTGCAGCGACTGACAGCTCTACTCTCTGCTGCACCAGCTTCTCAGAGTTATGCTCAACCCTTGAGTGCTTCCTTGCTGTCCTGATCATAGCTTATCTTTGCCTTAGCCACAACACATTACAGCAGCCTATTTACACATACACATCTGTGAATGAATGAATCTATAATGAACCAATACTTCCAAGTTACCTAAATTTTGCATCTGTCTTCAAAATCCATTGTGTCCATGTTAGGCTATCTATCACTTTTTATTTTGTTTTTAATGTTTTATTTATTTATTTTTTTATGTGCATGAGTGTATCTCCTGCATGTATGCAAGTACACCCATGTCATGCAATGCCTGCAGAGATCAGAAGAGGGCATTGGATTCTCTGGAACTAGAGTTACAGATTGTTGCTGGATACTATGTGTGAGCTGGGAATTGAACCCAGGTCCTCTGTAAAAGCAGCCAGTGTTCTTAACTGCTAAGCCATCTCTCTAGCCCCTCTATCACTTTTTTAATACTTTTATTTTTTCTCTTTTTTATTCCAAAGAGAGGCAATTTAAGCACCTTTTCCCACAGATAACTTAAAGCAGGTTACACAAACATATATATAGTGAAGTCCGGGTGTGGGGGTGGAATAGGAATAAGAAATCAATCAAAGGATTTGCCAACATGAGGTCAACTTTGGTAGGATAATGAAGGTTTCCATTAACTCTGTTCTTTTTTTTTTAATTAAAAATCCAATGAGTTTATTGGGCTTGCTAACAGAGCATAGGGTTGGGGGGTTATTTACAGAAGACTGGGTGCCCCCCCATTTACAACTGCCATGGAAAGTCCGTATTTAAATATAGATCCTGTGACTTCCTGACAGCCACACAAAATGGCAAGAGAGGTGCCTCATGTCATTCTCGGCTTATACATCCTTAGTCCCTCCCCCACATGCAGCTAGGGTCAACTGATTGGGTAGGAGGGGAGGGGTAACTGACTCCCTCATCAACTGCTTGACGAGTATGGAAAGGTGTGACTATAGCTTGCTGGCATGGTGGTCGGAGGACACTTCCAGGTAACACTCCACCCCTTCCTCTGGCTTTACATTCTTTCTGCCAAACTCTTCCACTAAAGTCCCTGAGCCTTGGAGGGGGTGGTAGGTGTGGGATGTTCTTCCTCCCATTGTGGCAAGGCAGGGAGCTTTCAGGTCTCTGTAACATCTTTTATCCATGGGCTGTTGGGCCATTTTAGTGGGATTCCATCTACTCTAAAAACACAAACAGTGAGAAGCAAGGACATCTAAACTGTGGCTGCTATAACATAACCTATGGGTGTAAACACGAATGCTTGGAAGGTCCTTAAGCAGGTGCAGCACATCCATCTGACAAAACAACTTCCTTTGTGATCCTTTCCTATCAACAGTCCATTTTTCTTTCTTTTGCTAAAATTAAATCTCGAACTTCGTATAAGTGAACTGGGTCATCAATTTAACACTCAAAATACCCCCCATCCAGTTCGTGTGAGATTTTAATGCAGGAACTATTTCTTCACAGCCAGTGCACTACCTTGAAATAATTAACACCTATATGTTGGGATTTAGAGATGTGTATCACTGTCTTCCATGGAGGTGTGGAAATAATTCCTTTAATACTAACAGCTTAGATATTGTTGCGCTAAATTTTCCCCTTCCTGCTCTCTGTTTGATGCCCCCTCACTCACTTAGGGTCTCATGGTCCTGACATGGATCAACAAAACCAGTGTAACACATTTTTATCTTGGGTTTCGCATGGTTTATATGACAAGGAGGGAGCAACTTACAAAGAGGTGACTTTTCATAACTCCGGCATCATTTAAGCCCGA
>NW_008357518.1:2221922-2235234 GCF_000622305.1 Nannospalax galili | reverse complement strand
GACAGGGATTGTCTATAAATAATTGTTGAATTAATGAATAAATAAGGAATCTGCTTTAATGAAAAAAGATTGAAAGTCCTCTTTCTAATTTGAGGGGAAACAAGTTAAATTGTGCGTAGCAGTCACTTGATATGTAGTAAAAATATGTCCATACTTTCTGCCCATAGATGAAGAGGTTCTCAGGGGATGAAAATGTCTAAATTGGCACTGGGGGAAGCAGTAGGTCTGACCTCAGGTTGTTCTGATAGAGAGCTTGAACTTGTCCTTTTGCCTCACACATTGTAACAATGGCTAAGATGCTGCTCCATGAACTGGAGTCATTATGACCTTCTGCCCTGTAGGTCTGAGTTCTATAATCTTGTTTAAAAAAGACAGACACATGGAATTTTACTTAGTAAAGGAATCCGAGATTTATTCTCTATCACAGAAAGATATCAAAGTTTAACACGTGGTTTATTTTTGCCTTTTCACCAATGCCCTCAAATAAAAAGCATAACTTCTAGACCATATCTATATGTTTTCAAAGAAGATCATAATAAAAATGTATTAACTTACAAAAAGTGTTACTTATAATTCTTATTAGCTAGCCATTTATCTATGACCTTCTCTGACTAAAATGGATACTAAAAGTATGGTAAATATTTCATTAAGGAAGGACCTGGGAGACCTTGTATTTCCTTTTGATTCCAATCCCTGAAGACTTCTTCCACTAGCTTAAGTTGTGCAGCTAAATTCATTACAGTCTGCAGACGTAGCAAAAACCTAAATTTTAAAACTGTGCAAACCAACAGCTTTCTGTGGATGAGTCGTTTTGCATTCTGCACAGATAATCACAATATATGTTGTGAGATGTTATGCTGTCTCTTCCTGACTAGAGGCAGATCAAAGCATCTCCGATTCTAAGAGGCAGATATTTGGAATTCCCGCTGTCCATTACCTATTCACACTCAGCAACTGGTGGGAACTAAAAATAATCAGCTTGGCCACCAGCTAAGTCCTATCTGGCTGATGGACGGTGAGCACAAGTGCGATTTACAATGCCTTGTGCGGTCTTTCCCTCCTGCCCACTCATCAGCTTAGCGTACTGCCTTTAGAAAGCTATTGAAAAGCCATTAGCAGGCAGGACCGGGAGAGCCGCACTGCAGCACACCTCCATGGGAGCAGCAGGCTGTGGCTGCACGTGAGCACCAATTAGAGTCACTCTTCCCAGGACTGTGGTACTGGGAGTGTGTCAATCAAAGGCGCTAGGGTAGCACGTGCAGCGGCTGTGGCTTAAACCCACCCTAGAGGCTGCTCTGAACTCCAGCTGCTGAATGAGAATGAACTGGAAGCTTTCTGCAAGATCATGGACCGGAGTCTCCGTTCAATAATGCATTCTGAGGTAAACTGTTACTAGAGAGAGGACCCTAAATTATGCATTTCCCCGGGACAGCGGTTGTAGCAGAAGGCAATGCTGGGACCTGCGGCAGGATTCTTGCCTGAGATGGAAAGATGTCTCACTATCATTTTATCAAGTGCTGTAAGTAAGCTTGCTGATTTGTGCATGTGGTTATTTGTCTTCGTGAACTACAATTTTAGGCAGATGCCAAAATTAAGGCAGGTGTTCTGACAAATGGCATCCGGATGAATGACACGGACTGGTGACTCCGAAGGGTATTTTGCAGGCTACATTCCTTTCCATTTTAGATTCCGAAATAATTCCATTTTTCACCCAAATGCTGTAGTATGAAAATTTTTAGAACTTCACGCTTTTAAAAGATTCATAGAACAACAAAAGCAAGAGAGAAAAGTAACAATACATACAGAAAAGGAAGTTGTTTGTGGAATTTCATGGCATTAAAGCATGTGAATCACGCACACAACTTAGTTGCCTGATGTGTGGTGGTTGAACTCATTTGGTGATTTATGTTACACTCCGGTGCTCTGCTGAGGTTGGCACTCACTGTTTGCCTTCTCAGCGTCATCCTCAGCGGATCCTTTCCTGTGAACTTCTGTCCTTGTGTATTTCACCTTGCAGAGAATGCCAAACTCCGCACTGCTGCCTATAAGTCGGAATGATTGCCAAATGTTCAGGCTAGATAATACTTCAGTGCTGGAATGATGGGAAAATGTTTTGAGTTAGACAATACTTGCTTCTAAACCTTCTCTAGATAGTGATGGGAATAGAGGGAGACATATTTATAGCAAAATTGGCTTGCCAGATAGAATTCTTTTCTCGTACAGTGCTCCTGAAAACTTCTGCATGGTTGTAGACGAGGTTTTAGAGAACAGATTTCTCTCATGAGTAAGGCTATACCGACAAAGGACACCACAATGATAATTAAGTACCATGTTGAAGGAACATATTTTGAATGGATCTTGAGTTTCGTCTTAAAAGAGACAAAAAATAAATACTATGTTTGAGGAAGAAAATGTTTGCTTTTCTCTAATTTTTGGTGAATAGACGCAAGGGCGATAATTCTGTGATCACTGAAATAAAAATGCCTTGCTCAGAGGTCTTTCCAGAAGGGTATGCTTTTTGCTTGCAAAACCAAGAATGAATGTTATGGTCAGTTTGTAAGTTTGGATGCTAGCTCTTTACCTGATAAAAATTGTGAACCTGTAGCATATTTAAGAAATGTAGATGAGTCTTCTGTTTTAACCCCTTAAATCTCAAGCTGATTAATTCGGTGGCATGCATCCTGCAGCATCCCAGCTGCTTTCACATGGCTTCTCATATTTTACTGCACTGGCATCAGGCTATCATGTTCCTGTCTGGCCTCTGCAGAGGGAATTCCTAAAACCCTCTGCATCATTTCAACAGGGAGCTCTCAGACTCCTTTGGCAAGGTGAACATACCTGCAGGACTGTAGCCAGGGGGCTTGAGCAGAAGCACAGAAGGACAGAATGACAAGGACATGGCTGGGGGTCGTGGAGCTAGTATGAGACTGCCTTCTCCTGCCTCAACTTACCTTGATTTAACTGTGTTATATGGCTGTAGAATTTCAGACCATTGAAAGAAGCAGTGATATCTACCCAATGAAACATTTTGGATAATTCTTACCGTTGGTCACCATAAGAGATGAAATGTAGTTAATGATTTGAATAAATTAATAAATAAAAATAAATTACTAATTAATTAATAATTATCATTAATAAAAATCTGTCAAATTCTACAGCAAACCTTCCTGATGAATTTATTGAAGGAATCAGAAAGTGCTTAGTGATTTCTTTGTGGAACCACCACATCCCCAATGGACAGAGGCAGGACTGTCCTCCAATGCCAGCCTCCAGGAAGGGGAACGATGTGTAGAGTTTAGAAGTGGGTTTTACTGTGGCCAAAGTAGCCAAGGGAGGTTTCATACCAATGAAAGAGTGAGTTTCACACGAACTTCAGTTATGACTAAGATAAGGGGAAAAGTGAGATCTATTGAGAAGGATTACAGTCCACAGTGTAGGGAAGCTTCAGCTGGGTAAGAGGCCCCCAGATGGTTGTTGCCTTGTCTGCTATATGTGCAAGAAGGGGTGCAGTGGTCCCCATTGTCCACATTCACGGTCACCTCAGACACCCTCCACTGTGACCTCAGGACCATCCTCATTCTGTGACTCTGGTTCATCACCCCGCCATGTTCACCTTCCAAGGCAAGCAGGAGTGCAAGAAGTAGTTGAATTCCTGGGCAGGAGCAAGAACTTCTGCCCTCTTTGGCCTTACCATGCCCTGTAGCCCTGCTCTGTGAGGCAGAGGAAACCTTTGGACAGAGTTGGATGACCAATAATTCATGCCTCCAGGGAACTCTCAGTCACCTGGAGCAATGATAAAAATCAGAAAGGTTTCACCTCAGTCTAATAGTGGGTTGCCTATATTTTGTGAAGCTATCCTGTTTTTAAAACTTTCAAGAGTAGGGCTGAAGAGGTGGCTCAGTGTTTAGGAGTGCTTACTATTCTTGCAGAGAACCTGAGCTCAGTTCCCAGCACCCAAGTCTGGTGGCTCACAACTGCTTGTAACTCCAGTTTTAGGAGATCTGAGATCCTCTTCTGACCTCTATGGGCACCTGCATTCATGTACACACACCCAAACACATGCACACACATATACATAATTAAAACTAAAATAAATCTTTAAAAAACTGTAGGGGGTTTTGCCATTGGTGAAAGAAAATTTTCAGGCAGCATGAACCGATATTGAGAGAGGTAAATAGTTTACATTCTGTTCTCTACCCAAGTCCTTTCTGTGGAGTGAGAATAAATCTAACTTTGCATGTCTGATACAAGTTATTTAGGAATGTTAAAAACTAGAGCAAAAATTTTTTTATGGATATAGAGGTGGCAGAAAATGTTCAGATAACCTCAAGGAAAATGCTGCTGTTGAGTGTGTCTGTTCCGGAGAGTTCTTCAGATGTGTCAGTGGTAAGAGTCCACCCTAGAGATGTGCCTATGGCCTGGAAGGTGACAAGACAGTGTGCATGTGACCACAGGACTAGGTTCAGGAAAGAGTGGGGAGAAGAAAAGGACTTGGAGGAGCAGTGGTCTCCCAGCTCTAAATCTTAAAAACATAACCAGAGCAGAAGTTTGAATTTAGGGTGAATGTTCTCTAGGTGCTGACTTACCCACAGTGACCAGGACCAGTTGTAACAGCAAGCTCACTATTGTCCACATGGGGCAAGGTCATCCTTTCCTTTTCCACCTCAGGGTACACTTCCATAGCTGAAGCCACTCCACCCCTTGGCCTCATCACCTTCTGCCTCTTTCAAGCGACAAATGCCTAGTTAAGGCTGAATGTGTCTCTCCCTCCTCTCTGTCCCGCAAAACAGTGGGGTGATCAGCAAAGGATGGAAAGATGGTGACAGGCTGTATTTAGTGTTGAGATGACAGGGCTCCAGCATACAGGTGGGAGCTGACACTGCAGCCTTGTCACCTCTCCCCAGTAGTCACATTGCATCTGCCCGGGCACCCTCATCGGCCCTTCAGTCTCTACCGTGAGAACATGGAAACCATTCCAGTGAGTCACTGTTAAACCCATGAAGGTATCTGTGTGTGAACCCCTCTTTGTCCTCTTTTCTTCTGAAATAGTGAGTTGTCCTCTCATACCAAAAGCTAAGTGTTCTGTGCCCCATTGTCTTTGCAAAGGCTCCCTTCTGCTACCCCATCCCTCTTTTGTCATTGGTCTCCTGTCCACCACATCTGTCTGAGTAAAGAGGAGTCCCGGGCTGCCCATATCCTCATATTTATTCCCCTTGATTCCTCACTCTTCTTGGGACTCAGGGCCATATCTGGAAAGACTGGTACTCATGGGGTGTCCTGCCCTCACCCCCTCACTGTCCCTGTGGCTCATTCCCCTAGAGTCTTCATGACTTTCTCAATCCATGATATGAAATGCTCAGTGCAAACGAGACTGTCCATTTTCATATCTGGTGACTCCTGACTTGATATCCATCCATCTTTTGTCAGTTTGTTTGTTTTCCAACTTGGGGATTTTCTCCTAAATTGCTGATGACTCTGTCTTTACCTCAGTTACTGACTTTGTCCTTAGTACATGGCCCCGACTCTTCTCAAAAATCCCTGTCCACCCCCTGCAGTCTTCGGCATGAAACATCACCTGTTTTCTTAAACATATGCCTTTCACCCAGATGGCCTCTGATCTATCACTTTTTGCCCTTAACAAGATGGTCGTCTTTTATAGCCAATAATAATGTATTTAAATGTTCCTCCTTGACAGTAAATAGTGAAGTAATATTCCATGCATTATTAAACCATGCATTTATTAAACTCTTCTCTTTTTGATGGTCTTTAAAATACTATAGTTAATTGCCAGGCATGGTGGTGCATGCCTTAATCCCAGCACTCAGGAGGCAGAGGCAGGCAGATCTGTGTGAGATTGAGGCCAGCCTGGTCAACACAGCAAGTTACAGGCCAGCTGGAGCTACTGGGAGACCCTGTCTCAAGAAACAAAAACAAAACAGCACAATAGTCAAGCATTTGGCTTATATTGCAAGAGTCACAATATTAAGTGGCATGTGTAGCTCAGGGCTCTTAGAAACTGGCAGAAGCCTGTCAGGAGGCTGCAGCATTCCAGATTTCTGTGAACCACAGAAGTGCACGTCCCTGCATTGCTGCCTGTCAGGAGTCATCTCCCACTTCCTGGTGCCAATTCCAACCCTGGTGCAGATTTTCCTGGGAGGCTTTGGGTTTTGTTGACCATTTTTCTCTTATTTTTAATTTGTACCATTCTGGATCTGTTTTCGTTATTTGAATTGGAAACAGTTTTATTTATTTTCCTATCAAATTTATGGGATATTTCACATAAAGATTAAATTTTTGCATGTGTATGCCACAAATAGTCTTCTTGTCTTGTTTGTTTTTATTTCTGTGTTCGTTTGGAACTATCAACTGACAGTATGCAAAGCTGTACCTCTTTGCATTTGTTCGTTGGCTTGGGGCAAACTTGCCATTTTATGGTACATTTTCCTCAAACCTAATAGTGAGTCTTCTACATTGTATTGCAGTTTTTACTTTTAAATGAAAGCTTTCATTTTTATCAAACTAAGATGCATGTGTAATATGAAATTAGATTTGTCATTCATCCCTTCTATTTCTACGTTAGTAATATACTTACTCACTATATTCTACCCCCTCCCAGGAGGCACCTGCCATGGCTCCTATCTTCTGAACTTCCCTTTTTGTATCATTTTAAATCCCTAAGTGTATTTACATCTGGGTTCTGGCTAATTGAACTCACTAGGGCACACTGGTTTGGCTTTTGTAATTTGATAGCAAGCAGCTTTGATATCTGATAAACCAACTACTGGCTGATGGAAAATCTTGTCACTTTCTTCAATAGTTTGAAATGCCAACATTTTCACTGAATATTAAAATAATTTCAAGTAGACATCAAACAGAAATAAGTCCTAAATCAGGTTTTGGCACCTGGTCACTTTAATATATTCATCCAAATAAGTTCTGGGGATCTATAGTACCAACCTTCCACTAAGTGAATTTTAACTCATGACACAAATATTCCAAATGAATTCTTATATTTTGGTCAGGAAATGTAGAATTAAATACTATTTTGTTATTTTATTAGCAACATGCTATTAAATATTACTAAAAATGGTGTTCTTATAATAGTGGCAACTCTAAGGCTAATAAACAATACAGTCAAGAAAAATTTAGAAGTCATTGAATGCACTGTTGTGGGGAGCTCATCAGAGAGCTATGATTATGTCCATGTAGAAATCTTAATATGTCTCTCTCAGTCCTTTATAGATGTATATATGTATACATATATGTGTATATGTGTGTGCATGTATGTGTGTTGTATGTATGTGCTATGTGTTTATGTGTGTGTATGTATGTGTTTGTGTGTGTGTGTGTGTGTGTGTGTGTGTGTGTGTGTCTCCTTCCTAGGTCATGGACCACAGAAGCAGGATTTCAGAAGATATAAGCAATGATAATGTTTTATTTGTGAATGTCTACTGTTTAGTCTTTATGCACAGAACTTTCTTTTAAATGACAGGGTCTCCCTGTAGCCTCAGGTGGACTGGAACTCATCATTTAGACCAGGCTAACCTTGAACTTACAAAGATCTTGCCTCTGCCTCCCATGTGAGTGCTAGGCTCTAAAGGAGTGTGCCACCACACCTGGTCCAGGCACAGGATTTTATACAGACTCAGAAGTGTCATGGTCTGTTTGTGACCCTCTAGTCTGCCATATGGTTCTGTGAACTACTATGTTGACACTGCATTATTAATGGTCAGCCCTTATATCTGGAGGGATCCACATTCACGTCCTTACTTGACATCTGTTGTTCTAATATCTCTCTCTCCTTCCCCCCCCTCCCTCCCTCTCTCTCTCTCTCTCTCTCTCTCTCTCTCTCTCTCCTTCTCCCTCCCCCTCTCTTGGGCTGTTTGTTGAAGGAAAGGTACTGTTCTTTCATTGTTCCCTCACAGTCAGGTGTATAAATATGACATTCAAGCTTAACTGAGCTGGAAATACTAATTTCTTTCTGTTTCATTCCTTCATTCCTGTACTCACTAATTCAAGAACTCTTACTGAACCCCTTTTATTATTTAAGCAATATAACTAAAGAAAAACAATTCAGATAATGTCTCTGATTGCTTGAAATTCTCATGGCAATGAGGCAAATACTAAACAAGCAACAACAGATATTAATTTAAGAATTTATTATTTTATTTTATGTGTATGAGTGCATTACCTGCATGTATGTAAGAGCACCCATGTCCTACAATGCCCATGGAGGTCAGAAAAGGGTGTTGGATTCCCCTAGAACTGCAGTTACAGATGGTTGTTAGCTACCATATGGCTACTGGGAATTAAACCCCAGTCCTCTGCAAGAGGAGCCAGTGCTCTTAATCGCCAAACCCTCTCTCCGGTCCCCCAGATACTGATTTTAAAAAAAATGTAGCAAAGACTCATGTGCATAAAATGGAGGCATTTATGGAAATGTCATGTGACCTGAGCCTAGAATCAGCATAAGAAGCCATTTTCATAAAGGAAGGTCTCTAGAGAAGTGGTTTCTCCTGTTTCCCATTTTATTACAAAATAATGAGGTTTGTTCTCACATTTTAGAAATGCGTATACAGTAAAGGTTATTTTAAATGTCTAAATTCCACATATGAGACCAAGTGTGGTATTTATCTTTTTGAGTCTGGCTTATTTTGTTTAACATGATTATATATGGTGCCACATATTTTGCTATAAAATGACATAATCTTGGTTTTTAAAGACTGAATAATGCCCTGCTATGTAGGCATGTGTCACATCACTGTCAACATCCATCACTGATGGGCCTCAAGGCTGAGTCTATGACTCAGCTCTTATGAATCCTGTGGCAGTAGACACGAGCCTTCCTGGACCACTATTGTGTGCTAATTCTGATGCCTTGGGATGCTTGCCAAGAAGGTGCAGAGATGGATCAAATGCTCCTGGATTTAGTTTGTTTGGGGAAACTCCTTACAGGTTGTAATTGTGTTCCTAAGGACTTGAGGTAGATCATTATGTTATTCACTTAAATCTCGCTGATTTTTAATGTATGTACTCCTAATTTACAGCTCACTCTTAAAACTGCCTTTACTGTATCCCAGAGGTTATGGGAAGTTTCTTTTTTATTTGTTTTTATTAAATTTTTTATTAAATTTCATACAGAATGTCTCAAACAATTAGAATCATCTTTATAGCCCTGGCCCCACCATCGGCCTCCCATAGCCCCCCCCCCACTGGAACCCATATACTCTGTCCTGGGTGTTAAGTCCCACTGTGTCAAGTAAGTGTCCCCAGACATTCCCCAGTGCAAGTCCATCCACTTGTGGTCTAGTCTGAGCCCTCTCATCTGTCTATCCCAACACATCTATCATTTTCTTTTTTTCTTTTTTAACAGAGCATAGGGTGTGGGTCTATTTACAGAGGAGTGGGTGCTCCCCATTTATGGGTGCACTAGAAAGTCCACACTCAAATATATATCCTGTGACTCCCTGACAGCCACACAAAATGGTGAGAGAAATGCCTCCTGGCATTCTCGGCTTATATATCCTTAGCCCCTCCCTCACATGCACCCAAGGTTGACTGATTAGGTGGGAGGGGTAACTGACTCCCTCCTCGACTCCTTGATGAGTGTGGGAAGGAGGTGTGAATATAGTTTGCCAGCATAGTGGTCAGAGCACACGTCCAGTTGACAATCCACCCCTTTCTCTGGCTCTTACATTCTTTCTGCAGACCTCTTCTGCTAAAGTCCCTGAGCCTTAGGGGGATGGTAGGTTTCTCCTATTGTGGCAAACCACTGAACTTTCAGGTCTCTGCATCATCAGTTTTCCATGAGCTGTTGGTTCATTTCAGTGGGGTTCAATCTGTTATAAACACACAAACAGCAAGAAGCAAGAACATCTAAACAGTGGCTGCTATAATAACCTATGGGTGTAAACACAAACGCTTGCATGGTACTTTAGCAGGTGCATCACATCCATCTAACAAAGCAATTGCAGTGACTTCCCACTGGGGCCTATATTCTCCCCTGCCACAGGGGGTTGGCCTGGTCTACAGTACCAGATGTGTGTTCCACCCCTAGGAGTGGGCACTATATCCAATCAAAAATTTGCTGGTTGTACATACACTAGACATTCCACTACTGCACCAGCAGGAACGTCTTCTTTGTATGTTGATAGTGTAGCACATGGGGTCTGTCATAGAGCAGAATTATAGGGGATGATTCTCCCCCAGTCATCTGCGTATCACCTTTTGGCACCATGAAAGCCACCCATCCAGTGGGAGTTTCCAGCTTAGTCCAAGCTTGATTTCTCCCTCTCCCACACTTATATCAAGCAGTGTCTTCAGCAATAGAGCCCCTCCCTCCACTTCTGGAGTACAACCAACATTCTTGGCAATGGCCTTTATTGTTTTGGGGACCTCCAGGGCCCCTCAAGCCAACAGCTCGTAGGGGGGAAACTCACCTCTGGCACTGGGATTTTCATTTAACAACAATATTGTTTCTGGAAGGGCTTTCTTCCATCCCCATAGGGTTCTTTTTGTGTTTCAGGTTTTTTGTTTTGTTTTGTTTTGTTTTTATTTTTATTTTTTTACTATATTTCTGGAGAATTTTTTCCCTTTATTCCCATGGTTCTTTTTATAGCCCTCCCTCCCCTCCTCCCACTTAACTACCACCTTTTTACATATTTCTCCCCTAGTAATACCTTTATCCTGCTATTCTTCTCTCTCAGGCTCCTTTTTCCCCCCTTTAACTCCATTTCCCATCCATATTCTTGATCCCTGCAGTTGCATGAGGATATGCACTCACCTATAAGGATTTGGTGCTAGGACCCACAAATGAGGGAGAACTTATATGGATGGCCGAGGGGCCTAAGGCACCAGACTCGGGAAATTTTTTCTTTAATTCTCACTTGATTCCAGAAAGTTTCAATTTCCTGTTGATTATTTCAATGACCCTAAATCT
Source organism: Nannospalax galili (assembly GCF_000622305.1). Taxonomy (NCBI): domain Eukaryota; kingdom Metazoa; phylum Chordata; class Mammalia; order Rodentia; family Spalacidae; genus Nannospalax; species Nannospalax galili. Next base: position 2,224,295 of record NW_008357518.1, on the reverse strand, counting down.
TTCAATATCAGATATTTCAACATGTTTATGATTTTTCTGTTGGTTTTCTGCTGTTGATTTATATTTTTTCTGTTTTGATTTAATTTTATATAAGGCATTATTTAATTTTTATATAATTCAGTCTTGTTTTATGACCAACAATATAATGATTGTTAAGAAAACTTCATCTATTGTTAAGAAAAATGTGTATTCAGGAACTGTTGAATAGAATATTCTATAGATGTCTTCAGTCTGTTTGATCTATGATCTACTGAGAGTACTCTGAAGAGTCACTGCTAGGTTTTGATCTGGATGATCTACCCACTGAAAGTAGGCTACCGAACTCATCTGTTACTGTTCTATCTAGAGTTACACGTTTATTATATCCAGTAGTATTTGATTCAAGAACTTAGAGCTCATCCCACATATATATATATATGCAATTATCATATCTACTTGACCTGTTATTTACTTTATTAATGTGTAAAATCATCTTTATTGCTTCTGAATAATTTTGTCATGAAGTGTGCTTTTCCATGTCTAACTATTCCCGCTTACTTCACAGGCTCCAAATACTCAGAATATAATTTCAGCCCTTTAACTGTCAGTCTCCATATGTTTTCGACAGTGTGGTGAGTTATTTGCAGACAGCAAAGAGTTGGACCTTAGTTTTTAATTCATCCAACCAGTCTGTCACTTCTAATTGGAGAAATAAGACTGTTTACAGTAGAGGTTATTATTGAAGTTATATACTAATTTTTCCCCTTTTCTCTGTTTTAGAGGTTCAGTAGTTTAGTGAGTCACTGTCTTAGTGTGTTCTCCATTGCTATGACAAAACACTCTGACCAATAACAACTTGGGGAGGAAAGGGTTTATTTAGCTTACGTATCCCAGGTCACAGTTCATCTGGGAACCCAAGGTAGGAACTCAGCGCAGGAACCTGGAGGCAGGAGGTGGAACACAGGCCATGGAGAATCACTGCTTACTGGCTTGCTCCCCTGGCCCCTGCTCAGCCTGCTTTCCTATGCAACACAGGCCTACCTGCCCAGGAGTGGCACCATCCACAGTGGGCTTGGCCCTCCCACATCACTCATCAAGAAGATGCCCCTCAGACATGGGCACATGGCAGTCCAATAGAGGAAATTCCCCAATTGAGGCTCCCTCAACCCAGGTGTGTCAAGTTGACACTAAAGCTATCCAGCACAGTCACTAATGTTTAATTCTATGCTATTCTTCTTTTGTTCTGTTTTAAAATATTTATTATTTTTATGTGTGTCTCTGTGACCTGCAGAGACAGGTACTCACACAGGCCAGAAAAGGGCATTGAATCATCTGGAACTGAGCTGTAGGCAGTTGTTACCCGGGCGCTGGGAACTGAACAGTTGTCCTCTGGAAAAGTGACAGGTGCTCTTAACCACAAGGGCATCTCTCCAGCTCTTTTTGTTCTTCTTTTCATGGGTTTTGCTTTTCCCTAAGCTTCTACATGTGTATGTCTTTGTTAATTTTCTCTGTGTGATATTCCTTCGCATCTCTTCTGAAATGATATATTAGTGGTCATGAATTTTTTTAGTTTATCCTTATCATAGTAAATATTCATCCCTGACCTTCAATTTGAAAGGTTAATTTTGTTGGATTTAGTCATCTTCTTTGGCAGACATTCTGTTTCAGGGTTTGACTTTCAGTCCACACCCTCCTGTCCTATCGTGCTTTTGTTGAGAGATCTGCTAGGATTTTGGTGATTATGAAGACTTTTACACTTTGCTCTTGAAGTATCCAGTATCCTTTCTTTGTTCTCGCCTCTTAGAATTTTAACTATAATATGACATGGAGAAGTTCTTTCCTGGTCACGTCTGTTTGGTTCCTTAATGCCTCCTGTACTTAGATGTCCATTTCTTTCCCTAGGTTTGGGAAATTGTAGGTCATTACTATCCTATTATTTTCTTTGTTACTACCTGAAAGTAATAACTACTAAGCCATGTCTTCCATACCTGGGGATTTTTCCTCTACCTGATCTAGTCTATTCATGGTTTCCACTGAGTTTTTGAATCTGATTTATTGAACTGTTCACCTCCAGAATCTCCATTTTTATTTGATAGGTTCTCTATTTGCTGAATTTCTCTTCCAGGCTGTAATGTTTCCTTTCCAATCTTGAAATGTTTTCTTTACTTTATTACTGTGTCTATTTTGATCTTCTACAGGGTCATTTATCATTAAACTAGACTTTTATATCATTAAAACTAGACTTTGGAAATTTGTAAAATTATATTCATTTTTATATTTCTGGATGCCACTATTAAATAGTTAGGAATTTTTGGAAGTCACACTGCATTATTCTATTATAGAATGTCTTGTGGTGTCATTTGAGCAATTGTTGTAGTGAATATCTTTTTGTAG